>NC_142813.1:18892628-19065128 GCF_049724085.1 Artemia sp. Qi Xiang Cuo | reverse complement strand
CGGGGAATTTTTAGGAAACAATTAAGAGTATATACCTTTCAATGTGCCATTGGAATAAAAAGGAAGAATTATTCTTAGTCTCTTTTAATTTTGCTAGAAAAATATTTCCATAATCCAAATAGAAAATTCAAAAAAAAAAAAAATAAAAAAAAAAACCGACGAAAAAACTAGACTTATTGACAGAAAACCTGGACAGACTATCTTTTCAAATTTTAAATTCGTAAAAAAAGAGAATTAAACATCAATTTAAATCACAATTAAATTAGATTTACATTTCTCGGGCAACATGAAGTGTTACATGAACTGTAGATTAGCATCAGCGAGAGAAGTGTTGCTGAGTGAGAGAAGTGTTGCTGAGCAACATTGTTTCTTCGCCATCAACTTTTTTTTGTGTTATTTTTTTCAATAGGAAAAAATGATGACTCTGTAAAGACGCTGTAAAAATACGCTGTTTCTTCTACAAGCAACATTTACGTCCCTAGTCTTAAAATGCACAATATATTTAAGTACACGGTCTATGAATTTGCCACAAAACAAAAAAACTTGATTCGGTCTTTTTTTGTTATTCCAACAAATGCAAGATAAGGCTGCGCTACTTTGCATAAAAACAAAACCTCTCGTATATCTTTCCGATGCTTTAGGTGGTAAGAACAATTTGATTATGACTATCACTGAGTGATTGTGCCACATGCCCATTTTTCCGATGATTGAGAAACTATGTTATTGCATTGTGCTCAAAGGTGCCACCTGTAGCAGGAAAGTGCTATTTCAGCACTATTACAGACAATTTTTCAACTGTGGCATCGAAAATTGCTGTGTAGCACGCAAATTTGGGCAATCGTAGCACTTTAGGAACTTACCGTGGTGGTAACCCTCATCGTGTTATTATTTATAGTCGTTGTAGAGCTACATGCATGAAGATAAACTTTCCTAGCATAAAATGGAACGAAAAACAATAGAAAGTAGATCAATAAGAATAGTTACGTAGTTCTTCAACCCTAGAGATCTCCATGATAGAGGAGAAATTCTAGAACAATGAAACAAAACACCTAGACTTTGGAGGCCATAACCGGTTAATATCATATTTTAGTCTATTTGGCTGTATGTACCTAACTACTAAATTTAACGACATTCTAGAAAGTTTAATACAGATGGCGTAGGAAATTTCGGTACTCTTCTGAAATGCAGGATACATGAAAGAAAGACCGCATTGAAATCTCAAAGCCGGTATTGATAAACAGGTTCCCGCTGCATAGTGAGGTATTGCTCAGTCCGTGACAAAGATTCAAGCTTTAGTTTTAGGGGTTTAGGGGGACTAAAAGGTAGCTAAGTTAGGTTACGTATTTAATATAAGCTTTGCCTAACCCCCCCCCCTAATGTGCAAATATATATGTCCTATAGTTGAAATGTTCCTTTTTTTGGGTCATCCCAAACACGCTAATATACGTCGAGACCGATTTTGATATTGTCAGTATTATATGCAGTTTTGTTTTGTTAGTATTATATGGAGATTTCTATGGTTTTTTTTGTGACCCATTTGTAAAAAAAAAAAAAAAAAAAAAAAAAAAAAAAAAAAAAAAAAAATTAGTTCATAAACTACCGAAATTTCACAGCCCCTGTCTGCTTCATCAAAATTAATTGCCACATCAAAAAAAAAAAAAAAAAAAAAAAAAAAAAAAAAAAAAAAAAAAAAAAAAATTAGTTCATAAACTACCGAAATTTCACAGCCCCTGTCTGCTTCATCAAAATTAATTGCCACATCACGTTTCAAGTGGATATGGTCGCTTTTGTGCAACGGCGGGAAAAGCGAAGTAAGCCTCAGAAACAGACCTATTTCATGCCTCAAATCATATAGACTACATTTCCAATTTAAAAAAGGCACAATATGCCTACCTTCGGGCTAAAACTTTGGCGGGGTAATGGAGGTGCCTCTGGAGCATTTTAGTTGTCACACAAAACCGATTGAAAATCCTTGGGTGATTTCGGTCTAGACTACCCAATAGTAAGTATTGGGTAGAGAAGGCCCCTCTGTGGCTCCAGTAATACACGTCAAACGTCAAGATACAACAGGACTATTTTTTCTTCTTTTTCTAAAATCTTTTAGGGGCTAAAGCGAGGAAATGTTGAAGGGATAATCAGCCACTATATCATCCACTTTTATAGATTGAAAAGCAGGAGGGCAGTAAAGAGGAGGGGGAAGGGGTTTTTCTCTGGCCCAGTTTTGTTCTCCAACAACATATATTGTGGTTATTTGGCTCTGCTTCAAACAAGGTGCAACATCCAAACATTTCTTCGAAATAGTCAGTATTGGGTAGAGAAGGCCCCTTTGTGCCTCCAATAATACATGTCAAACTTTTTATCACATGATTGGACTTGGAATTAAAATTGATTGCTCGCTTTGGCGCAGGATATTTATCTGATTTTTTTTCCTTTGTACACCAAGGCAATCAAGTTTTAAGCTCTTCCAAACTTTAATACGGTGCATCTCATTAACAATTTTGTTCTACAAAAAACTCGCAGGATCACTATTATGTGAACACTGGCCAACGATAAAGGAAATTGCATCACTCGTGAATCAAAACTTGAGCTTTTTGCCATGGGCCAAATTTCTAATATCGCTAGAAATAGCAACTCAACCACAAACAGAAATAGCTCGCAAAAGTAAATGACAGCGCTTTGGACTTTATGAAGATATTTGTTTTGCAGATTTCTAAAAATTTTCAATTACTGATTAAGAAAATATTTTAGTAATGGAGCCAGGGAACCGTCGCAAATCACTGATATATTTCTCACGTGAGCGTAACAAAAATTGTATTTTGTCGTGAGAGTTTTTCTTTTGACAATTTGTGCTAAAAAGAACCTTTAAGGAAAAAAAAATATCCAAAATTTATAGAATTTTTATCAATTGTTATTTGAGTGTCGCCTAAATATAGGAAGATACATTGAGAGACAATTTTTTCCGTTTCCAAGACCGGAAACGAGGTAGGGTTGTTTCAATGAACTTAGAAAGGGGCAGCATTTTCTGTGTTAACCATGGGTGACACCCATCCTAGTCACAGCAGTGTATTGAAGAACGGAAAAAGATTAGATTGCTAACACCATCAAAAATCTGGAGAAACACAATTTCACGAACAAACCTTTTACTCCTTTTACCGGTTTAAGATTTCACACAGGGAATCTTGAAGCCAATTAGATTTTAATAAGGTGATTTTTAATTAAAAAAACTATTAATTAAAAAAACTTTTTCTACAAATTAAGTTTTTCAAAAAAAAGTAAAAAACTCCATTGAACAAAAAATGAGCAAAAATAAAATTAAATAATCTACCAAGCGTGAAACTACCACAAATCAGCTTCAATAAACAAATGAAACTCAAAACAAGCAGAAATTAAAATAAATAGCCGAGTCAAACTCCAAACAAGCAGAAATTAACATAAGTTGGGCGCAAAACATCTATGCCTTCCCAAGGCCAGAACAAAATTTTCACTTTATTGAAAAAATACAAATGAATGTGCATTGTCAGTTTAATATACATAGTAATCAAATGTTAAATGATAATGATATGTTAAATAATATTTAGTAATCAAAATGTTAAAATTGTTTGATTTATTAAAGTTATAAAAGTAAAAACATTTATATTTTTCTCAGTAAAGTGCAAATTTTGTTCTGGCCTTGGGAAGGCATAGGGGTTTTGAGCCCAAATTATGTTAATTTCTGCTCGTTTTGAGTTTGACACGGTTATTTATTTTAATTTCTGTTCGTTTTGGGTTTCATTTATTTATCGATGCCGATTTGTGGCAGTTTCACGCTTGGTAGATTATTTGATTTTATTTTTCATCATTTTTTGTTTAATGGAGTTCTTTACTTTTCTTTGAAAAACTTATTTTGTGGAAATTTTTTTCATTAATTTCTGTTCGTTTTATATTGACATAGTCTTTTCAGGGAAAAAGAAAATAACACTTTAAATCTTTTCGTTTTTTAAGATTTTATAGTTTGGCCTGCTTCATACCTCCTCTAGTTGACCTGAAATGGAAAACTTGATACCATTCGCAAAAAAATCTGTTTACTTTCTTTGATAGCTTTGATACACTTACACTATTTTGATTTGGTTAAATTTTAAGAGCAGAAGTAGCCTCGACAGTTTGAACATAATACCCTCAGTCGTTCTTCGGATACTGCTGAGATGCCTTATTAGGATTAGCATTATCACAGTGCATTTTGATTTAATCTTAAGGCAAAATTTATTTTTTAAACATAATAGGCAAATGGGAGGGTGGGAGTGGAAGGGGGATTAGTTGCCCTCCAATCACTTTTGACTATTAAAAAGGGCATCAGCCCTTTCTATTTTCAATCGAATGAGCCCCTTTCGAAGTTCCCACGACAAATCCTTCGATACGAAGTGCCCTGGTCTAAACAACAGCAACAACAAAAAATATTACTAATCACTTTCGACTATTAAAAAGGGCACTAGCCCTTTGAATTTCAAATCAAATGAGCCCTTTTCTTAAGTTTCTACGACAACGTCTTCTATAAAAACCTGGAAATCAACTACGCTGAACAAAATGTCTATCTCAAAGTTTTAATTGGATGTGTTTGGGAGAATAATGGGCGTGGTACAGGGGCTAGTTGCCCTCCAATCACTTTCAACTATTAAAACAGGCACTAGCCCTTTGAATTTTAAATTAAATTAGCCTGTTTTGAATTTTCTACGAAAACGACTTCTATAAAAACCTCATAGGTCCCCAGGGCATAGCTTAAAACCCTTGCCCCGAGGATTTTTGGGTAGTTTCCTTCTCAAAAAGATATTTTCTATCTGGAAATAAACTACGCTGAACAAAATGGCTATCTCAAAATTTTGATTGGAAGTGTTTGGGGGAATGATGGGCGTGGGAGGGGGGTTAGTTGCCCTCCAATCACTTTCGACTATTAAAAAGGGCACTAGCCACTCCAATTTGCAATCGAATGAGCCCTTTTCGAACTTTCTACGACAACTCCTTTGATACGAAGTGCCCGGGTATGAAAAAAAAAAAGTGCCCACATCGTTCTTTACTTATTGAAATTAGAGCACACATTTAACTTTTCGTTCCTTTTACTAGAACTCAAATTAGGCCTTAAAATGCGTTTTTTTTTCTCCAGAAATAGGGAATAAAGTGATGGCTTACTGGTATATCTCACAGATGTACCGATGAAACCGAACCACACTTTTTATCACGGAATTTTAGGGGAAAATATCTTGTTTTCTCCTTGTTGAAGATTTCTAAAGCTACATCAAGACTATCAAAACAAGCTAAGTTCCTATAACCTTCTAGAAATGCATAGATGTTGAAGCTCAAATTTGAGGCCTAAAAATTGAACAAAAGACGTCACACCTCACATGACTTAACACATTCAACTGCAGTAATACATATTCAAAAATGAGAAACAGACAATTTGGATGTAATTATGTCCTCTATGGAACAGAATAATTACTCTGATTCTTCCTGCCCCATAAGGGCAAGAAGAAGAAGAACGGCATGAGGGAAAACGTCTTGGACTAGTGGGAACAAATTAAATTTACTTCACCAAATGATAGCAAAATTAACACAAATTTCTGTCTCTATAACGTCTGGTGGCACTGGGCTTTGCGGCACTTTCAAGCACAATAAGAAATAGTCCTCTGTTATAAGAAGTTCAAGACCGTAAAAACTAGAAAATGAGCTTTATCAAAGTTTCCTGAGACACCCAGAGGGTTCTCGCCTCCCAGAACAGTCAAAATCTTCACGATTCGATTTATCCCACAATCTCTGTATATAATTTGCCTGTTTTTCGTTTTTATCGAACTTGTCCCCACCCTCACAGTATTTTGCCCCCCCACAATAAATTTATTCATGTGTTGTTGTTTTTTTTAATACATGCATTACATGCAGTAAGCGCTAATGGAATATAGCTACAATACCAAAAGAACAGTTCAGTTTTCGTTATTTTTATCAGCAATTCTCTGTAAAAAACCAACAAAAAGAAAAATCTCAGTGAAAAGCGTCTTCAGCACGAAAGAAACACAAGAAGAACAAGATAAAAAACCAAGCTAAAACTAAAAACCAATAAAACCACCACCACAAAAATATATATAATTGGCGCAAACTGATCCACGTAGGGAAAAGATGTTATTATAGAGTTACTTCAGTGAGAAAATCAGAGTAACTGAGGAAAAAAACAAAACAAAAAAACTGGAAATTACTTTAATTATTCTGTTGCGAAATGATCCTTTTGTTATTTTTGTTACGAAATGATCCTTTTCCTATTCCTGAAGCAAATCGTTTTGGTCTAGCAGGTAAAATAGTCCACTGGTGATTATTTAAAATCTTAACTCCCTTATTTACTGTTGACTTACTCTTTAGAAGATTATCATAAATTGAGTCAATATTTAAATTAACTGTGTCCTTTTTTTTCTTTTTTTTTTCTTTCTTTTTTTTACTGAGATTTTTCTCTTGGTTGGTTTTTTGTCAATGCTGCTGACCAGTTCGCCTTAAGATCTTTCATTCTCTGTAAACAAACTCAGAATTTAGCTCTTAGTAAACTTTTTACAAACTAAATAAAGAGCACCCACAAAATCAAAAGCAAATGCTAAATAGCAGTTCTAATTCCCTGTTTAAGAGAAATAGCCAAACTTACCGATTCATTTCTACTCTGTGGTCGGAAGCCGGGGCCAGGGGGCAGATCCTTTTCAACACAGCAATTGACTCCTGGACTAAAGTGAAGCTCTATATGAAATCTAATAAAAAAAGAAGGAATTTAAAAATAAAAATTACCAAAAGAAAGAAAATAAACAGTTAGTTGAAAACTCACCATAGTCCTGCCAGCTGGGGATAGAGGGTGGAAGGAAAGAATGTGTGCATCAATTTTGAAGATTTAAATTCGAGCTTTAAATTCATTCACAAAAGAAAACTAAGGTTTTTAGCATCTCAGACGTTATTCTCCCAGAAAAATCCTTTAATTTTCGGCATTCCTCTGGCAATCGAAAGCAATGACCGGGAACATAGAATACAAACTTTAAGTCTAGAACCTAGAAGGTTTTCGGATGGGTCATTACACATTATCTGGCAGGGGACAAAGATTGGAAGGAAAGGTTTTAGCGCCAGAAAAGTGTGTAATTAATCCTGAAGAGTTTTCAGTTTATTACTAATAGCTAAAACAACTAAAAATAGAAACAATAAAAAGTTTCACTATTTCACTAAAGTTTAGTGTTTTATTTTTTGACATATCAACATCGAGCAAAACGTGATGAACAAACTTCCGACAAAACTTAGTATTAAAATTTACAAAAAAAATGAAAACTAAAATATACAAGGTGAAAACAAAATTCCAGACAGAGATGGAGAATATGCAGCTCAGAATCACGCATAAAAATCGTAGAGAAGGATTTAAATATCGAAAAGGGGCCATTATTGCTAGACAATTAAGGGAAAAACTAGGCCTAAATCCCCCCCCCCTGGTGACATATCACGTGTCATAAAAGAGAACAATTTTGACTAAATTATTTCACAAGCGAAATGTTAAATTTTGATCGGAGTCATATCGCTATTAATGTTTTTAAGAGTACAAGCCTAGTTCCTTAAAATGACGTTCACCAGCATGCCAGCCAATACTTCTACAACTACATATGGATTATTACAATTATTAAAACTATAAATTATTTACAAATGGATGTCTAGCCGGATAAATACATATGCCTCAAAGTCCGGCTATACATGGCATGTAAACGCGACGTTTAAAGAGACGATTAATCAAACCAGTGACAGTTGAAACTTCATGGTTGATCAAATTTGCATCCACATATGGTTCACATGCTATACGAGTTGAATAACGTGTACGACATCTTACCAAATCAAGTTTCGTTCTACCTGACACAGTCACGACGATAAAATAGACAATTAGCGTTTTATTTATATTCATTTGTCGAAAGTTGGTCGACTCAGATAGACATACGAGAGCATGGTTTTAACAAGAATATCAAACAACTCATCACACGACAATTTTTAACCCAAGTTTATATCAGTTCTAGGCAAATCGTTATGAACTTTAATACATTGATTTCTAGAATTAAATGGAAGTGTTTGTGTATTTTTCGCTGCTTTGTTTAGATGTAACGGCTATTCACATCTTTCAAATAATTCATATTACGCCATATTTCCCAAAATAGAGAGCGTTTGTTTAGCTTTAAAACTTATCTAAAGATTTTGCAAAATATTGCCCCTTTTTACTTAGGTTTTATTTCCTCGTGCTTTTGCAAAATATTGCAAAATATTGCAAAATTTTTACAAAATATTGCCCCTTTTTACTTAGGTTTTATTTCCAGATGCTTTGGAATACAAAATTCGCGGCGCAATCAATTAGTTGCACAGCATTTAAAGTATACTGATCTGACCTGTCATGGGATGCTGGATCCTTTGTAGTATCTTCGTAAGCCATGATGACAATCTGTGTAAGATAGCTCAGCTCAGAAATCCTCGATACGTATTCCATAGCTCGGCCCCATTGCTCATCTTTATCATCCTGTCATAAAAAAGAACAGAACTAATCAATAAACACATTTCAATGTTTACCTGATTTCACAATAACCTCAGTGTTTTTAAGCCAATTTCATCAATGGTAAGATAGTTAAGGCGGTAAGGTGGCAGACCTTGGAATACTATAGCCACTAAACAACGCTATCATAAGCAATCTCCATGCGTTAGTTCTTTGTGGGTGACAATCACCTATAAGAGGGATTAGGTCAGAATGGGTTTGAGAAAATGTTTATTTAGAAGGTGGCATTTAAATATGGAAATAGTTTCTTCAAGTAATTGTGTGTCATGCCACAAGAAATCTGACTCGCATTGCAATTCTTTATGTAATTTCGGCGATATTTGGAGTCTACTAAATTAAGCTCTTTGCAACACTGCACCACAATCACCAGTAGCGTCGACTCACGGAAAGTATAGGGGAGGGGGATTTTTTTTAATACAACACCAAAAAAGAAGAGATAAAAAACAATTGTATTTTTGTTAATGAAAATACAAAAGAAAACAAACAATTTTTGATGAAAATGTTAAAAAGATATTTTTCAAAATCAAGAGGGGAGGCAAATACCCACTCCTCCTTCAATTGACGTCGCTGAACACTACCTCACAATGTATGATTATCTTTGTATAGCTAAATTCACAACATTGTCAAATACTTGCTGATATGCTGCAAGATCTTGTAACTAAACATGGTAACATTAATCAACAGTAATTCTTTTATATGTAGAATACTGCTTATGTATGTATATATATATATATATATATATATATATATATATATATATATATATATATATATATATATATATATATATATATATATATATATATATATATATTGTGTAATAGACTCCTTTTCAGGTCCAAAACGGTGTAATCATATAAAAACAAAAGAAACTTCAAAATGAATCATTACTGGGTCATGAAAAAAAAAAAAAAAAAAAAAAAAAAAAAAAACAACCTAAAACCGAATTAAGACGAAAGACTTGAAATTTTGAGCGACAGAGGTTCGAGTCCCGGTTTCGCTGGTTATTTAGTATGGACCAGGGGTCGTTGGTTTGACTCTTTAAGCTCATCTCGAGTCCACCAAGCTCTAAAAGGGTACCTGGAGAGATCTGGGGAAAAATACGGAAAGAGTCGGATGACTTACCCCCAACCACGTATTGCACTTCTGGCCGAAGGCGTTGAATCAGGGGGATCGAAACCTGCGCAACGCAGACCATTGGTCAGCATGCCAAAGTCTTTTTTTATATTTGTAAAAAAAGACTTGACAATCATCAGCAGCACAGAGGGCAAGTCTGTTCTAAAGAACAAAAACTCTCCACAGACAGCACTTCATCATAAGTAATGTAGCCATAAGCCTTATGGCTAGTAATTGATTAGAGCTGTATTCCAGTTACATTAACTACCGCTAATTTGGTTATTAACGCACCGTTTTTGTTATTATAAGCAGAATTACAAATTGCAATCGGTTTCAACTCGTCGTGCTTAACAAAGATCTTAATAGCGGATGTTATATACGGATGTTCACAAACTTCAGATTTTCAAAGTTTTAGTTTCATAGACAATTTACTATTGCTTAAAAAGAAGAGCAAAACAACAGGTGTTCAACCAAGACCAATAAACCAGAGAAGAAACTACTAAAAAAACAAATTGTCTTTCGAATTCTTGTCTCATTTGGCTTTTATGTCAAAGCAATGAAACTGATATTCCTCTTTTCGAAAAAAAAAATCAGGAAATATTCAAAAAGAAAAGTAAATACGTGGCTGCAATGTATTGGTTTCTGAAAATACACACATAACATCCTTAATAACTTTAAATGACAGGGTTGGCTGTTAGAATCTGGGAGGAGGCTCTTTCGATTGGACATTAAAATGTCTTATGGCATTTTTGAGGACCAAAAATTACTAGAGAGCAATCAACCTCCCTCCCGTGCCCTCATCACCTCACAACACAAAGGGAAATTCCTCTTAGGTAAGTAAACTACCCATTCGTCTGTGATGATTTAAAGGGCGATAGACGCTTTTCTGTAGCTTCTCAGGTGAGCCAAAAAAAGACAAGTTTGTCGGCTGTGGTCACTCTGAAGGACGGGGCTAATGAAGATAAAGGAAAAATATTCTAAACCAACTTTTAATGTGGTTATCAGTGGTATAAATTAAATTTAAATATTCCAAGGAAATGTAAAATTATTCTTTTTTGTGTAGTTGTTGTGTAGTGCAGTTGTAGTGTAGTCATATGTAGAATATAAGTAGAACGGCTTGGGGAATGGAGTTGAAACTTTCAGGCACCTGGAGAAAGGAACAAGGGAGGGTTGGGAAAGCGATATTCAAATTTAGCTTTCTGAGGGAGGGGAAGGGATAACAAATCTTTGTCTGCAATGAATATATGAATTATGTTTTTACGGTATAATATGATACTCCTATGATACTTATATAAAATAGTAAGGTAGAGCAAAAGGCACTGCCCAATACCAGGTTATCAAAATGGTGTATACGGAACATCTCAGGAACGGCTCGGGCTTCAAATCTACAGAGTTGGAGCTATTGCTGCAACCTAGTAAAGAGTGAACCACGGCCCATAGTAACCAAAAGTTTAAAATGTGTTTGAAAAAAACTGCCTAGTGAGAAAAAATGAAGAATACACAACTGAATTTGCCATCGTGGTAAACTCTGTACAGGACACTTACAGCCCATCACATTGTACAACAATGAAAACCCCTTTTTTATAGGACTACCACTGATGTCTCCTTTTTTTTTCTTTTTTTTTGCTGCTACCAGGGTGCGTGAACATCATAAAGAGCTGTTTAAGGGCTTGTTTAAAAAGCTAAATTTTATATCTAGTCGATATTCATAAATTCAACTTGATAACGTCATCAAATTGTCATATGGCACCAAAAAAAAAAAAAAAAAAAAAAAAAAAGGCAATTTGAAAAAAAAGAAGGCAATTTGAGTGTCATTTCTGGAATGGAAAGGCTGAGCGGGGGACTGGAACATCTGTTAAGGGGCTCATTTAAAAGTTAATTTTTATATCTAATCGCTTTAAATAAATTCGACTAAATAATGTCATCATAAGGTGCTATAGGGCGCCCAAAAAGTTCAATTTGGGTGTCATTTCTGGAACGGAAAAACTGGAGGGGGTATTGGGACACCATAGAGATGTTTAAGGGCTCGTTTAAAAGCTAATTTATATACCTAATAATTTTTAATAAATTCGACTTGCCAACGCTATTAGAAATGTCATATGGCATCCAAAAAATGTACTTTGGGTTGTTTTTCCTTTTTTTAAACGAAAATAGCAAAAAGGGGCCTTTTCCAACGAAAAAAAAAATCCAAAAAGGCACTTCCCAAAATCCAGGCAGGGGCAAGAAACTAGAGGGAGGGGCAAGGATAGCCCGTAATTACTCGTAAATTATGTTCATGAGCTGTTCACAGGCAAAACTGGTTCAGTCCACTTTTTAAGTTTTATTTTCGAAGTACTTGATTGACTTTACCTGTACCCATCCGCGCTTCTCAACTCGGACACCGAATTCAACCCATGGGCGTACGTAGCTTCTTCTCTAGGGGGGGGCAGCCAATTTTTTATGAAGGTGTTTCTCTGTCTGTGTGTGAAAGACATCATAAATGTTTTAAGTTAAGTTAGGACCTCTCTATATAAAATAATAATTACATTCAGACCCAGTGACGTATTAAACAAAAATGGCAATTTGAAGATGAAGAAGCATCTTCTTCAATGAAAGCTTGAAGTGAAAACTTTTTTATGAAAAAAGTTTGGAAGAATAGGTACATAAGTCTGCAAACGAAAATTAGAATATTGGAAGCTACAGTGATGACAGTGGTCAAATATGGCTCTGAAGCATGGGAGCTCCGAAAAGTAGATTAAGATTTGCTAGATGTTTTCCGGAGAAATTGCCTACGGTTTTTTCTGGGTACTCAGCTGAATGACCGTATTTCAAACGGTAGGCTTTACGAAAAATGCGGTTCAATCCCGCTTTCTAGGACTATAAAAGACAAAGGTTGGGTAGGACATGTTCTGCAGATGAAGGGTGACAGATTGCCGAAGATCGTCCTTTTCGGTCAACCGTCAAAAGCTAAGCAGAATGCAGGTTGTCCGCGGTTTGGATGAGAGGATGTCGTAAAGGAATATTTAAAGGAAATGATAACTTCTTGGGAGGGTATAAGGATCGGGGCTTTGAAGAAGTTAGGCAGAAAGAGGAGCGCGTATAGCTGTATTGACCTCAGGCGGCTTGATGCTGCGGTGAATTGTTAGTATTAGTATTAGTATTAATAATTCCCATATATGAAGCACCCAATTATTTCTAAATAAAGTATAAATAAACTTACATTATTTAGGCCTCCATATCTTAGCATTGTCAAAAGTGAATGAATATGGCTCTCGCTTGTAAAGTATAAGCGAGTTCGAACATGCCTCCCAGGACTAGAGACTCCATGTGAGTATCTGTAAAATGAAAATTGCAATAGTAAAATGAAACATATAAAAATACAAAACAAACTATGCAATTGTAGCTCTCAATCGCAGTTGTATCCCATTTTAAATTGATGACGATGTTGACATTATATAAATACAAAGCAGGGCCTTCGTCAGCAGGGCCTGACGAAAAAAAACAACAGCTTAGTATCTTGTAAAGATCAAAAACCTACTGACTGATTGATTGCATAATGAAGAAATACTGGATTCAGGTACCCGTCGTATAACGTCCGGTGACTGTTTAAGAATATTGATTGGCTGGGAGTTACCACAATTATCTATTATATGATTTCAGATTAGTAACTGGCTCAGAGGGACTCAAGTACAAGTGAAGCAAGCCCATTTGCAAGGTTTGGAGCCCCAACTTGTTAACGATCTTACCCGAGCAAAATGAGTGTGTGTTTGTGTGCGTTTTCGAAATATAATTGTTTTTAAAAAGTGCACTTATTAAGCACAAAGTTGCCCACCCTCGGCAGTCATGTGGATATTGTGTCGGTTTTGGGCTTCTCTCACCGGTGCTGAACACTTATGAAAGAGTATGCCCTTGTTCAAGTGTACGTTGGATGTAAAACCGATAAGGTTGCAGTTTATTCCCTTTTCATATTATTTTAATAAATTTTTTGACTGCTTCACTATAAAATAATTTTCTCTTTTTTTCCTCTCCTACTAATAATATTTTCTTTTAGTCTTGGTTATCGCTTTCCGAGTTTCTCAATATCGTTTCAAAGTTTCTCATTCGTATATCTAGCTTCATTTTTTTAAGGGAGGGGGAGCATTGCTCTAACCCACGAAGCATCAAGATCAAAATTTGTTTGTTACCTAAATACATCTAGGATACAATACAGAGTGGGAGCAAACCTATTTGACCTAAAATCAACCAGCATTTGGTGATCTTAGTAATAAAACTTTAAAAGTCTTTATTTGCGTTAAATGGATACCGGGCGGGAATAGGGATACCTTTTTGACACAAAAATGTTTCCAATATCTAATAGTTAAAAGCAAGTACTTAAAACATAAAGAGTATTTTCTTTGAGGAATTAAACGAGAACAAAATGTGAAATTAGAGTGAGTAGCTGAACAATGTGGCTTTAACTTGGTGTACATCATATGCGATTATGTTAGATAGGGTTTAATTGAGGTTGGGTAGTATTTGAGTGTTTTCAATTGGAGTTACTAAAATTTTGTTTGTTTTAATCATCGTTAATCTACCCATCGTTTAATTAGATACGCCTCAGTAAGCGTAGTCAAAGACCATTGCTTTCTAGATTATTCTCTAAATTACTTAGTAAGTTATTTACAAAAAAGTAAGATACATCCTTTCCTATAGGCACAAGAATACCATCGTATTTAATCTGAGAGTAAAATGCACTTCTCGACACGCAATTCAGTAGTATTTAGATTTATGACATTAAAATACACTAAACATAGTAAATTACAATGATTAAAAATATATACATTTTTGAACCGATCGATGACTGGGTTTAACCCCCTCGAAAAGGCGTCTAGTTATTTTCTGGTTATATCGATCACTAAAATCTATTGTTTTAACTAATGCATGGGATAGAAAATAAAAATCATAATTTTAAGTTTTAATATACAAAGTAACATTAAATGTTCAAATTTCAACTTGAAATATTCAAATGTACAGCTTCTGACTCTTAAAACAGTGAACAAGACACTATTAAAGAAGAAGAAGAAGTTACAAAGAAGCTTTTCTTACTTTCTTATTAAAAAAAAAAGACAAACAAGAAGACGTAAAAAGAAGCTATAGGGTTAAACTAATCCATTAGTTTTTGTTGCTAAATGAACAAATAGAAATAAAACCAGCACCACAGGTGGAAAAGTAACAAAAAATTTATAGGTATGAAACTACTAACGGAACACGAACAAAAGACAAACTTAATTTCCTTATTGACATGGCTACAACCAAGCATCTAAATGAAAACGTTTTATTAATATTCTTGTGATACTCCCCCCCCCCTCTAATATACCTATAGAAAAGAGTTTTTATTTTTCACTATCACGATAAACGAATTTGAAAATGAAAAGCAAAATCTACAGTCAGCGGATTTGAAAATGAAAAGCAAAATCTACAGTTGGTAGATTTTGTATTTATATCTAAGGTAGATTTAATATTTATTGATATTCTTGAGATACCCCCCCCCTCTCTCTAATATACCGATAAAAAAGGGTAGTTATGTTTTACTATCACGACAAAAGAATTTGAAAATGAAAAGCTAAATCTACAGTCAGTGGGGTAGACACCATAGAGCACCAACAAAAACCTCAAGAAGAAGAAGCCGTTTGATTTATTTACGGTAGAACTACGCATTTCACATGATGCAAACCCTTATAAAATTACGTAATATCTAGATAAATATCACCAGTCGAATAGACGAAAGCATATGGATGGTGGTATTCAAACACCGGGATACAAAAGAAAACTTAAGAAAGATGTAAATATAAGATCCCTTCATGCAGCGAGAAGGCTACTTTACAAAATAAAATATTACCTTCTAGAAAAGAGAAAAAGAGTGATTAATTCAATTCAGTTCAATTCAATTCAAACTTTTTATTTCCTCCGAATACGAAGAGTAAAAAACAATAAATAAAAATAATAACCGCTAATCAACAGGCCATAAAATTATTTTAAACTATATAACAACAAGTACGCAAAGGCCTTCAATCAAAATTACCACACAAATTAACACTTCATTTCAATAGACACTTTCAATTAACACTTCACAAATTAACACTTCATTCAAAAATTAAATCAAGTAAAATAAATTAAGCTTCGTGCGCAGCTCTATATAAATTATGAGAAAAAACATTTAATTTGGATAAAAATTTCTTTTGCTTTTTCTCCAAAACATCAACAGGGTTTTTTATTTTATATGTATTCATTAAAAAAGTATTTGATTCAGATTTAGAAAAGCGGCAAAGGAACTTAGCAAAAATTAAAAAATGTGGTTTTACATGCGCAATTTTACTAATTCTAAAAAACGGGAGAAGCGATGAAAAAAATAAAATTTGAGGCAAAGCGACTGTATTGTATATTTGAGCCAGGGATTTCCGAGAAAGAATATCGCGAAGACAAATTACTGCCCTGAAACTAGACGCCATTCTACTTTTAACTGTTTTAGAAATAGAAGCACGGCATAGAGCTAAAGTTGGTCCATAAGGTACACCAAGACATAAAAAAGATTCTAAAGGTTTTAAAATACTATCATAAATACGAACAGAAATTTCTGAATTAATGAGATCATTAGCCTTAGGACCAAGAATTAAAAACTGACACTTTTCAGGGCGAAAACTAAGTCCATGCTCACTAAAAACCTTTGCTAAAAAATCTACATTTTGTTGAAGTGACTGAAGCGATCGACTCAAAAGGAGTAAATCATCTGCGTAAGCAATCCACGACAGAACATAACCTTTACCATAAATAAAAGTCAACTGAATTTGATCAAATAGCCCCGAAACAGTAATATTGAAAATCAAAGGAGAAATAATGCTTCCTTGCCTCAGCCCCCTACATAACTTAACATTATAACCACTAAACTGATTCTTCCACTTAATACGAATACGAGAGGAGCCATACCACTTTTTTAAAACCAGAACTACTGGTAGTGGGACATAATTCTTCAGAAGCGCAGTCATAGCCCAAGAATGGATAATTGAATCATACACCGCTGCAAAATCTAACGCAAGTGTATAAACTCATCCCTTTGATTACAAAAGGAAATTATTCTAGAAAGGAGGGTGTGAGCAACAACCTTGCTTAGCCCCTTGCGGAACCTAATTTGATGCAGGTCTTGTTTACAGGACTCCAGATACTTTAATAAAACTAACTAAAAAACTTTGCTAATCTGGCACGAAACAGTAATCGGCCTATAATCAGAACATCGATTCGTATTCCCTCCTTTTTTTTAAAGGGGTGAAGTGGTAGCACGAGAAAAGCTAGTTGGAAGAACTCCAGAAGAAAGAATAGTAGTAAAAAGAGTAGCGAGGAGAAGGATTGCTTTGGGGGATGCCCATTTTATATGGTTTGAATGTATACTATCATGATCAAAAGAATGCTTACTTTTTAGAGCTTTAATTGCTACCGTTACATCATCAACAGAAACAGATATGTTACTATATGGTCGGGGCTTTGAAATTTCTTCCGATAATAAAGAGTCAAGCCGTGATTCAACTGCCGCATCACCGGATGAAAAAAACTTGATTATAATGAGTTATCCAATCATCTAGTTTCAGAGAACTATTAGAATCTGGTGAATAATTATTATTACGACGTCTAGAATTAACCAAACTCCAAAGCGCATTCCTATCACTAGTAATCCTTGAACCAATTTCATCTTTTATAATTTCATTACGCAAACGCAACTCAGCCCGAAAAACGTGTTTAGTTAATTTCATACCATCATAAAATGGTCCGGATCGCGGTTTTCCCGCGCAATTCCAAAGGTAACAAGCTTGAGATGCATTCTTTTGGCTTTGCTTTAAAATCGGGTTAAGGTTCCAACCTAAAACACGAGATCCACGACGGAAAGAATCAGTCATAAATGCTTTATTAGCCCCGACTTTTAAATTATGAACGATTTAAAGATTAACTAGATCAATATCAATTTGATCAACATCCTTAGAATAATTTACAATTATTTTAGCTAAAAGTGCATCTGATTCTTCATGATATTTGCATATTTTTTCCCGATCCCAGATCATTTTATTTACAATTTGACTAGAACGATAAATATTCAAGTTCCATCTTAAAAGATGGAATTTGAATATTTAAATGAAAAGAAAGGTAAAAATGGTCACTAATAGGCATATCCAACCCAACATGAACAGGCTGTGGTAATAACGCTGCATTTGAAACAAGCACATGGTCTAGATTAGAGCAAGAACCAGAATTATGGACATACGTAAAATCCGCATCTTTTGAAACAATAGTAAAAACCAAAAACAAAGATAAGAGAGCGGAGGAGCGGACATCAGAGATAGCAATGTTGCAGTTAAAATCCCCGCAAATTCCCATAATTCTGTTTTAGAAAATGTGCCTGAATTTCAATGGTTTACGGCAGCGATATATATTCGTAACTCAATCATATTATCCCTTAAGCGCATACCAGAAAGAGAAGCCAGCAAACATAACGCACAGTTTAATTTCACATAATTAGTTCTTCTGAGTGAAATTTAAACTCGTAAAAAGAATAAAAAGCTCTTGAGTCATTGGATTTTTATAAGTCAACTCTAGATTTCTCTGTGCTTCTCACCAAGCAACTCAAGGATCCTCTAGTCGTATAAAATAAACGCCCAGCACCTAAAAATTAAAGGAATTTTTCAGGTTTAAACTCCTATTAATTGATTAAAAAACAAAAAATATGATATCAGTCAAGAGTGCATACTTTCATTAATTTGCTTTTCAATGTTTGTAGTAAAATGGGAAAGGATCAAAATAACCACACTTTGCATACTTTGTCCCGCATCGCATTTTAAGGTTGTTGTATTTCTCGATAATACATCCATATATTTTATATTGTTCTTCGGTATGGCTAGGGACATTTCCGTCACTAGTTAATCCAATTCGAGTTCTCCAAAATAATGCGATCCGTTTACTTTTTAATAAATCTTATAGTGATTCTGTGAGATTAGAATATAGAAGACAAAAATGTTTACCAGCTGCTGGCTTACGGGATTTTTATCACCAGTTATTTATGTTCAAGCATAATAATAATAATCTACCTTTATGCTTCTCAGGCATGTTTAAGGTTAGATCTGATTGCCACAATTATAATACTTGAACAAGTAAGGCACTGTCTGCTCTAATTCCCATAGCTACAAGGTCTAAGTTCTCCTTTATTTATCAAGGAATAAAATTATGGAAAAGTAATGATAAGACAATTAATGACACAACAAGCTTTGAAGAACTTAGAAATAAAGTTAAGGAAAAAATGTATTCTAATTATGAGTTTTAAATTATTATTTGTCATTAATATTTGTATTTTATTTATAAATTTATGGATTAGTAATAATATAATTAATAATGATATAAAATGGCTTTGAAAAATTTAGAAATAAAGTCGAGGAAAAAATGTACTCTATTAATGAGTCCTAAGCTATTATTCGTTTTTTTCCTCTTCTTCTTCTTTTGTTGTTTGAGGTATGTGAGGGAGTATAGTGGATAATTTGGATAGTTTTTTTTTTTTTTTTTTTTTTTTTTTTTTTTGTCGTTACGGTGACTCCATTAGTAACTCAGCAAGGAATTATGTATTTTATTTATACGCATATACATATATATATATATATATATCTTTTTTATATATAACCAGTATTTCTGGTATACTTAATTTGTGCTATAAATTAGTAATAAAATTTTCTCTTCTTTTTTTTCTATTCCTGGCACGCCCCTAGGACAACTTGCCTTTGCAAGTTCATGGGCAGGCTAGAAGATTTAGTTGAATGACTTGTTTTTTTTTTCATGTATTATATATATATATATATATATATATATATATATATATATATATATATATATATATATATATATATATATATGTATATATTATATATATATATATATATATATATATATATATATATATATATATATATATATATATATATATATATATATATATATATATATATATATATATATATATATATATATATATACATATATATACATATATATATATATATATATATATATATATATATATATATATATATATATATATATATATATATATATATATATATGTATGCATTTTGTCAAGTTCTATTCTTTTTTTATTAATAAATTAAACTAAAAAAAAACAACAATATCTGAATGCGACTCTTTACTGCTACAGTCTAAACTGAATGAACTAAATCTGTCGCCAATTCTAGTGCAAAATGTGATCTTCAACGCAATTATGTACTTAAGTTTTGTTTCACATAACAAAGCTTTTCCCTAAATATTAACATTTTTGGTGAAGGCTGGGATATAAAAGTATCAAACCTGGGATTTAATCGATTCACATTTTCTTCTTCAGGCACTTCTACATTACTTTGCAAGTCAGCACGAATTTTTTTCAAGAGTGGAGAACAAATCCCTTGGCTGATAGCAAGCTTTTCTGCAACTGTCATTCCGTATTCCTAGAATAACAGTTAATCAAATAAATATTACTCACTTAATCTAAAAGCTCACTTAATCTCTATTGCTCACTTAATCTATGCTATTTATTAGGCATATAGAGTTCAGGCCTTTAAGAGGAATTCATAGAGAAGGGCGTCTTCCACCTTGTCTAAATGCTCTAATTGGGTATTAAATGGTGTTTCTTAGGGTCGTTTGCTAGTTAAAAGAAAGTAGCCTTAGTAAGGAATGGCAGAATGGCGTAGTAAGAGTTTATCGACCACGAAAAATTAAAATAGACACAAACCAAACGAAAATGGAGCAGGGATTGAAATATGTGAACAGAGAATAGTTCCACTGCCTATAGAGAATAATTCCATTTTGATTCCCTCAACCCCTCTCCTACAACGGGGCAAGTAAAGCGTGTTTGTGAATTTGACCCTCTCTAAGTCGAAACTTTTCTAACACAACAAAAAGGAGGTAGGGAATTTGACCGAATCTGTAGCACTTTGGCATAAAGTTTTAAACTAAAATAATACTGTAAAACAAAGGTGTCCTTAAGAATCTGCGCAATAGAATGATACTTTAGAATCCCTAAAATCTGGTTCCCTGGGCTTCCTCCGGAAACCCAAAGTCACCAATCTGCACATTGGACAAACTTGATCTAGGATACATGTGCTTTTGAAAGATCAAGATGACAACATATTCGATTCAAGTATTTCCAAGTCAGGGCTATTACTTCTTGGGGTTTTGACCAAGATCTTGAAATATCAGTCTAGAAATTTGAAATTTCAGAATACTTATTAGAATAACCCTAAAAATATATATTAAGTATATTAAGCAGCCAAACACACATTATAAATATTGTGTGTATATATGCACACACTATTTATATATATATATATATATATATATATATATATATATATATATATATATATATATATATATATATATATATATATATATATATATATATATATATATATATATATATATGTATGATGTAATTATGTAATTGGCTGGTGATTTTTTTCTTGCCTAGGAATATGTGGTGAATTAATCTTAAGATATTGTTAAATTTCCAGAGACAGCCCTTTCACAGGCTTTTATTTCCTGCCCAGACTTCACTAACCTACCAGGGCCCCTGGCCGACTTTGCTGGCCTACCAAAACAAATCGAAAATTCATTATACTTGAATTGCAGAATTTTTTTATGTTTCAAGCAAGATTCGTCCATCTGAGTATGTTTAGGAGCCATCCATCATAGTGTGGTTGGACATACTGTTTTTTATTTAAATATTAAAACATATGATCGTAATGCCTACGCAATTAAAATTTATGGTAAAGGAGATTAACATAATTTTGTTGCTATAAACTTCACATTACCAAAAAGCCTTTTTTTCTGACTAATTAGATTTTCTTAGATACGCAGATATTATTGACATTTTCAAGAAAGAGTTAATATGCTTACTACCAGATTAAATTCCAAGGGTTTCTAACCTAAAGCACTAAATTTGCATAAAACGAATTGTTTATACTGGG
This sequence comes from Artemia sp. Qi Xiang Cuo, assembly GCF_049724085.1. Taxonomy (NCBI): domain Eukaryota; kingdom Metazoa; phylum Arthropoda; class Branchiopoda; order Anostraca; family Artemiidae; genus Artemia; species Artemia sp. Qi Xiang Cuo. The sequence goes on along the minus strand of NC_142813.1, from coordinate 19,043,444 downwards.
CTAATCTTAAAGAGCTTTAATGTTAAGATGAGGAACTGCCATCGTAACATCGATAGAAATCAGAAATCAAATTGGGAAACAAAAAACTGGTCACCAGGAATTTATTTTGCCATGTAAGATATTTATAGTCTGATTATGGCTGTTTCATGGGTTGAACATAAACAACGTGATTTAGCTACATCTGACTGCGATAGTTAATTTCGAAAAAAAATTGTAGTTTTAAAAAATGAGCAATTAATGGATAAATTTCAAATAAAAAGAAATGATGACGAAAACCGGAAAAACCATAAGTTTAGGGAGAAGGCTGAGCCCAAAAGTTCTTTTACCATTCACACGTACCAGGACCTTTTTTAATAGCTTCATTTTTTTTACTGAAAAAGTCTTTAGAAATAACTTAGACGGAATTTCACAAAACAAATGAAAACAAATTATGGGGGCTTATCCAACTATTTATAATAATGATGATTGTTTGTCAGGGGCTACACCCTGCATCCGTTTTCCACATGCGCTGTCATGTGGAAAAATGACAGCGCATCCCTTTTGCCTGTGCGCTGTCATTCATGATTACTTCTAGAATATCGTAGCGTTTGTTGCTTTAATGAAAAGGAAGACAAAATAAGCTGAAAAGATTAACACTATTTGCAATACAAGCTTATAGAGCAATTATATTTACTTGTGAAATGTGTTCTTTGTATCTTATTTGAATTTACTCCTGCAGTCAAGAATATAACAGCCTTGGGCCAGATTTAATTGTTTGGACTTTTTGTCGAACTAATATTTTACCCTAAATAGTTTTTGGTAGTGTCAATATCAGAGATGTATCAATATTGAACAAGACCAATTGATTACCGGCGCCTACAATTTCATTCCAGGTTAGTTTTTTTTTCTGGTGTCACATTTCTTCCACTCAAAATATTATGTAAGTTATACAATCCTTGAACTTTTATTCAAACCTCAGGTGAGCCAAAGTCTTGCATTGCGATTGCACTAATGTAGCATCGATTTTGCAAGCAATAAGCCAACATGCTCTTGAACTCTCGATGCATATTTTCTACGTGTGAATTCGTAGTGAAAAATGAACATTTGGGGTCGAAAGGGTATAAAGTAGTACCTTAGCATTTTGACCACTCCTCAATTAGAAATGGAGAGTCTTGTTTATTGAAAAAATAGACATTTGCGGTTTTGTGGCACTTGGTCACGATCATTGGCCGGGGGTTTGTGCTTCGTATTCCCCTAACGTATACTTACACGAGAGGATGGATCACTTGGCTCACATTACGAAGACGAACGCAGCTAGACGCGTGATTACATGCGAATTGCAGGACACATGGAACGTCTATATTTTGAACGCAAATTGCATGTCCAGCGTTTGAGCTTGGAGTACTTCTGGCTGAGAGACGGATGTTAATACATTTTGTCTGCCACAGGTGAGATTTAGTACATCTTTTTACTTCTAATGTAGCGTATGGTACTTATGTCGAGTCTAAAATGTATTTCTTCGGTTGATTTATTTAATAACACAAGTTTTACTTTAATGTCTAACTATCTTTTTTACCTGCAATAATCAGACTAATTCACAAATTACATATTTTTATAGTATGCTATCAATTATTGGGACTTCTTTACTATTATGGTCGCCCATCACTAACCCTGGGTGCAAGACTCGTATAGTGGCATTTTAGTGGCATATAGTGGCATTTTTACCATGAGTCGCACTGATAACTTGCACCTACGAATTAGCTTTATTTTGATTTATATTCTTATACCCACAGTTCACTTATATTCTAATTTAATGAAATATTCTCTTGTGTAAGGTGCTATACTGTTTTTTTTTATTTTGATTTACATGTATACCTATTAATCATATGCTTTCTTATCTTTGGCTGTTCTATGAATATTAATGTAGGTTTTAGGCTGTTTTACTTCGATGCTTGGCCAGTAGCGCCAATTGACAAAATTTAAGAATGGGGGGGGGGGGGATGGGAGGTCAAGAATTATTTCAATTTATAAAATGAAGATACAACAAGAATATTTTTAAAATAAAACAAAAAGGCTTTTTACGATTTGTAGATGAAAATACCCCAAAAAAGAATACTTTTCAAAATAAAGGGAGGGCAATCCCCTCCCCCCCTGCGCTTGGCAATCATATGAGGGCCCACCCACATTCGAGGTCACTTTTATTGTGGTAAACATACATGAAGCAGTCAATGGCGTCTATTCACGAAAATGCAGGGGGGTGGATTCTGTTTCAAAATCTAGAGAGGACAAACTTGTTGTTTTTTCAATGTTTTCCACGGAAATACCAAAACAAAAGCACATTTCAATGAAAACAACAATAAGAGGAAATTTTTTAATATCTAGGAAGGAGATCAAAAGCTCCCTTAACCCCCCCTCCCCCTTCATTGACACCCTAGCAAGAAATTCTTCTCGTTGCAGGATTTGTTTTTACCGTTAAATTTTCGATGATTTAACAAAAATTTAAATCTACTATTAATAGTAGATTTGTTTCTACTATTAAATTTTTTTTAGCTCTTTACGTTTTATTCCTAGTTTTTTTGTTTGTTTGTTTGTTTTTCAACGAAGAAAACAACCACTACAGATATTAACAGGAACTCTGTATAGTCTATGGAGGCTTTTGCACGGGAGGATTCAAGGTTTATTATTGAGATTTTCATAAGAAAAAGAAATAAAGAAGAACAAAAGATTTAGTTCTGAACTTGTTGAATTAATTCATCATTGTGTGCTTTCAGTTCACTAACCACGTGACAGTTGTCAGGCATAGAACTTTAATAGGTGGCACACGCTGATTGCCACACCACCACGGTAGATGTCATCCATTTTGATTTGCATTTTTATAATAGCTAACCAACTACTTTTACTACTTTTGTGCCTACTTTTTGTCTTTTTTAATTTCAGCTTGAAAACAAGCTGTTTCAGACAAATTAGTTAAGAATAATTTTAAGGAAAGACCTTAGTGGTTAGGTAATCAAACGCTGAGGCTTAAGTTTCGAAGTCATTCCACTGTTATTAAAAGCATTATAAAAGAAGCCTAGTGAAAAAAACAAATACGAACAGAAAGAGGTTAATATATCCTCTTTTTAGCCACTCAGAGGGTGAACTGAATAAACATAAATTAGTCTAGAAATAATTCCCTAGTAATATCTTTTTCTGAAGATGTTCATTTGTGAAATTCCTAAAAATACTCTGGATATTTTCCGGATTAACTTCAAATTCCATATAGTTGGGAGCGTTTACGCTCCCTTATATGCTTGTATGCTCCTTATTCCATATTCCTTATTCCATATCCAATATGCTCCTTATTCCATACCTCCTGTGCATCACAGTTTATATAATTATCCAGTTTTTACCATGTTTTTACCAGTTTTAACCAGTTTTTACCATAACTTTCAATTTCTACCGTGGAACCCCCTCCCCCCGAATAAAATGCCCTCAAAAAGAATTTTCGTATATTTCCCAATAAAAAATTCTATATATAAACCACAGTTTATGTAATTATCCAGTATGATCTTTCTCTATCTCACCCATTATAAAAACGCGGACCAAGGTGCGAGTGCTCCAGAGAACGTATAAACATAAGCGGTATTAGATCTTTTCACGGGCAGACAAAGAATAATCAGCTACGGAACAAGTACTGACAAAACCACTCGCCCGGCTCAACCAATAAGTGGACAATAAGTGCAGAAATAAGTAGGAGGAGCTTTTTGTTCGCACCGAGAATGAAGAGCCAGAAATCATCTGCGGTAAACTTACTGGTATATTATATAATCTGTGATGTGCATGCTCGATTAAGCCATCAAGGCCGAATTACAAAATACTAAAAATAGACAACTAAGGACATTATTTGTTAAAGGGAAAGAAGTGGAAAAATATTTAAAGAGTAACTTACAATTTTCATACAGACTGGGAACAATTCATACAAAAATTAACGACTTTTAAGTGTTTTCTCAAAAATACAAAATATATAAAAAATAATATAAAAAATATATAAAAAATACAATTTTTTTTATATAAATATAAAAAAATATAGTAAACAAAACTGTACTTGACTCTAAAACCAATACATCGTCTAAAACCATTAATATCTTTTCTAAAGGTGTTAAGAGAAGTTTTGGATTTTTTTCACTAACCACTTATCCCATTTTGCCAAAGCTACAAAAAACGCTGTTTTAATGATTTGATTTTGTCTATTTATTTAGTTTCTTATTGCCAAAGTAATGGTATTTTGGTGCTGTATCTGATATGCCACTATTCTTTTACCTTGTTCCATCACGAGGTTGTAAATGTATGTTGACTAATTTCACTTCCCCATCCCAAGAATATATGTTGTACTAAACTCTAGAGCCTTCTTTTGCCCTAGGATGCCTAAGTTGTCCTTAGAACACTTGTTTTGCCATAAAAGGGTAAATGGTACTCATATGAGGTTTTATTTATTGCTTTTCTTTTTCTTTCTCTTTTTTTATTTTTATCATTTTTATTATTATTATTATCGTCAGCTGCCCTATTGAGCTAAGGTGGCGTTCAGTTGCTGGATTCAGAATTAGATTAAGTTTCAAACTCTTTGAAACCTGAATTCTGGTTTGTAAAAAATTCAACCGTTTTGATCTCTCAAACTCAATCTGAGACAGTGTTGATCATCTGAACGCAGCTTGAGCGTAAAAGTGCTCTTGAGAAATTCGGCTCCAAAAGCCTGGTCGCTGAAAGCCACAGATGTCCGAACACTGAACCTGTTTGATTGATTCTGCCCAGGGGCGTCCCGAGACTCATTTCATTGGAAGGGCGATCTTTGTGAATTTTACCGAATCGCTGCCTGATTTATGCTGAATTTTCTGCAGTAATCAAGAATTTTGCTAAATTTTGGGCAATTTTGCAAAATTTCTACCGAAATTTTCGCCTTAGGTCAAAATTTTACCGAATGTCAAAAATGTTGGAGGGGTGGCGCACCCCTCCAAAGGTCTTTCTTTGAAAGACCATTTTTTGGAGGTGTTTTTAAAACTTTTGACAAAAAGCAGTTTTAATTTAATCTATTGGCGTTTTCTTATATGTGACCACAAGACCATATCGGTGGGGTGGAAGGGGGGAGGGCTACCCCCGACAAAAAAAGAAATAATGTTTGCCCGACTCGTAAAATCGTAACAAAAATGGATATAAACAAATTTGTATGTGATATTTGAAGTTTTTTGTAACCCCCCCCCAAAAAAAAATTCCTTATGTAATTAATTTACATTAAGAATTTCCCCTCCCCCTAAGATCCTGACCCTGCATACGAGACTGATCCATATCCACTGTCTTTAGTGAGCATTCTAAAGAGCTCCAAATCCTAACACCACTCTATCTCTTAACTCCAAAGCCACTGGATGTTCTCATTTTCAACTTAAATTTTTATCTTGTTCTAAGTTGTACTACAAAGGTTCATATTCAGGGGACATTAAGAATTGTTTATGCATTATTTTTATTTTCTTATTTAGCTTCAAAGCTTGATTGACCTTAATTTTAATCCCAAATAAACTCAGCCCTTCATTTTTTTCTTTTTTTTCTTTTTTTTTTAGTATTCATGGTGGTATTTAATTTTGAACACACTAAAATCTGCTTTTCTTTAATAAAATTTATTAACATGTCTTTATTTATTCTTTAACTATATTCATTTCGTATTATTCTATATTATATTTATGCTTACTATAATCGCACATAAAACAATTAATTGTTAACATGAGCTGAATTTACTAAATTTATATTTATTATGGTTAGCTGTATGCTATTTATCTAACTTTTTTTTAACTTCATTAAATATTTCGTTATTAACGCTCTGTTCCATACCCTTTCCTTTTTAGGCTGCTATAAACTTAACCATAATCTTTGGGCTCAAGAATGTTTTCTTTTTTAACAACGGGCTCAAGAATGTTTTTTTTATTAACGTTCTGTTCCATATCCTTTCCTTTTTAGGCGGCTATAAACTTAACCATAATCTTTGGGCTCAAGAATGTTTTTTTCCATTAACGTTCTGCTCCATACCCTTTCTTTTTAGGCGGCTATAAACTTAACCATAATCTTTGGGCTCAAGAATGTTTTTTTTATTAACGTTTTTTTATTAACGTTTTTTATTAACGTTTTTTTTTATATTAAATATTTCGTTATTAACGCTCTGTTCCATACCCTTTCCTTTTTAGGCTGCTATAAACTTAACCATAATCTTTGGGCTCAAGAATTTTTTTTCCATTAACGTTCTGTTCCATACCCTTTCTTTTTGGGCGGCTATAAACTTAACCATAATCTTTGGGCTCAAGAATGTTTTTTTTTATTAACGTTCTGCTCCATACCCTTTCGTTTTTAGGCGGCTATAAACTTAACCATAATCTTGGGGCTCAAGAATGTTTTTTTTTCATTAACGTTCTGTTCCATACCTTTTCCTTTTTAGGCGGTTATAAACTTAACCATAATCTTTGGGCTCAAGAATGTTTTTTTTAATTGACGTTCTGTTCCATACCCTTTCCTTTTAGGCGGCTATAAACTTAACCATAATCTATGGGATCAAGAGTGTTTTTTTTATTAACGTTATGTTCCATACCCTTTCTTTTTAGACGGCTATAAACTTAACCATAATCTTTGGGCTCAAGAATGTTTTTTTTTATTAACGTTCTGCTCCATACCCTTTCGTTTTTAGGCGGCTATAAACTTAACTATAATCTTTGGGCTCAAGAATGTTTTTTTTTTATTAACGTTCTGCTCCATACCCTTTCGTTTTTAGGCGGCTATAAACTTAACTATAAACTTTGGGCTCAAGAATAATTTTTTTTTTATTGACGTTCTGTTCCATACCCTTTCTTTTTAGGCGGCAATAAACTTAACCATAATCTTTGGGCTCAAGAATTTTTTTTTTTCTATTGTCGTTCTGTTCCATACCCTTTCTTTTTAGGCGGCTATAAACTTAACCAAAATCTTTGGGCTCAAGAATTTTTTTTTTTTATTGACGTTCTGTTCCATACCCTTTCTTTTTAGGCGGCTATAAACTTAACAATAATCTTTGGGCTCAAGAGTGTTTCTTTTTATTGAAGTTCTGTTCCATACCCTTTCTTTTTAGGCGGCTATAAACTTAACTATAATCCTTGGGCTCAAGAATGTTTTTTTTTTATTGACGATCTGTTCCAAACCCTTTCTTTTTAGGCGGCTATAAACTTAACCATAATCTTTGGGCTCAAGAATGTTTTTTTTATTAACGTTCTGCTCCATACCCTTTCGTTTTAAGGCGGCTATAAACTTAACCATAATCTTTGGGCTCAAGAATGTTTTTTTTTATTGACGTTCTGTTCCATACCCTTTCTTTTTAGGTGGCTATAAACTTAAACATAATCTTTGGGCTAACGAATGTTTTTTTTAATTGACTTTCTGCACCATACCCTTTCGTTTTTAGGTGGCTAAAAACTTAGCTACAATATTTTGTCTCACTAAAGTTTTTTTTTTATTGTATTTATTCTACAAACTCTTTCTTTTTAGTTGTCTATAAAAATAACTATAATCTTTGGCTCAAGAATGTTTTTTTTTATTAACGTTCTGCTCCATACCTTTTCTTTTTTAGGCGGATATAAACTTAACTATAATCTTTGGGCTCAAGAATGTTTTTTTTTATTAAAGTTCTGCTCCATACCTTTTCCTTTTTAGGCGGCTATAAACTTAACCATAATCTTTGGGCTCAAGAATTATTTTTTTTTATTAATGTTCTGTTCAATAACCTTTCTTTTTAGGCGGCTATAAACTTAACAATAATCTTTGGGCTCAAGAATGTTTTTTTTTATTGACGTTCTGTTCCATACCCTTTCTTTTTAGGCGGCTATAAACTTAACCATAATCTTTGGGCTCAAGAATGTTTTTTTTTATTAACGTTCTGCTCCATACCCTTTCTTTTTAGGCGGCTATAAACTTAACCATGATCTCTGAGCTCAAGAATATTTTTTTTATTAACGTTCTGCTCCAGACCCTTGCTTTTTAAGTGTCTATAAACTTAACAATAATATATGATCTAACTAATGTTTTTTTTTATTGACTTTATGCAAAAAAATCTTTCCTTTTTCTTCGGCTTGTAAAATAAAAATATTATCTGGGCTAAAGAATGTTTTTTTTTTTATTAACTTTCTTTTAAAAACCCATTCTTTTTAGGAGGATATAAACTTAACCATAATCTTTGGGCTCAGGAATATTTTTTTTTTGACGTTATGCTCCATACTCTTTCTTTTTAGGCGGTTATAAACTTAACCATAATCTTTGGGCTCAATAATGTTTTTTTTTATTGACGTTGTGTACCAAACCCTTTCCTTTTTAGGCGGCTATAAACTTAACCATAATCTTTGGGCTCAATAATATTTTTTTTTCTTAACGTTCTGCTCCATACCCTTTCGTTTTTAGGCGGCTATAAACTTAACCATAATCTTGGGGCTCAAGAATGTTTTTTTTTCATTAACGTTCTGCTCCATACCCTTTCCTTTTAAGGCGGCTATAAAATTAACCATAATCTTTGGGCTCAGGAATGTTTTTTTTATTGACGTTCTGTTCCATACCCTTTCTTTTTAGGTGGCTATAAACAGAACCGTAATGTGTAGGCTCAATAATTTTTTTTTTTTTTGACGTTCTGTACAACAACCTTTCCTTGTTCGTCGACTATAAAATTAACAAGATTATCTGGGCTCACTAATGTTTTTTTTTTATTAACTTTCTGTAAAATACCCTGTCGTTTTTAGGAGGATATGAATTTAAACACAATCTTTGGGCCCAATAATGTTTTTTTAATATTGACGTTCTGTTCCATACCCTTTCTTTTTAGGCGGCTATAAACTTAACCATAATCTTTGGGCTCAAGAACATTTTTTTTTTTATTGACGTTCTGTACCATACCCTTTCTTTTTAGGCGGCTATAAACTTAACCATAATCTTTAGGCTCAATAATTTTTTTTTTTTATTCACGTTTTGCTCCGTACCCTTTCTTTTTAGGTGGCTATAAACTTAACCATAATCTTTGGACTCAAGAATGTTTTTTTTTATTGACGTTCTGTACCATACCCTTTCTTTTTATGCGGCTATAAACTTAACCATAATCTCTGGGCTCAAGAATGTTTTTTTTTATTAACGTTCTGCTCCATACCCTTTCTTTTTATGCGGCTATAAAATTAACCATAATCTTTGGGCTCAAGAATGTTTTTTTTATTAACGTTCTGCTCCATACCCTTTCGTTTTTAGGCGGCTATAAACTTAACCATAAACTTTTGGCTCAAAAATGTTTTTTTTTATTGACGTTCTGTTCCATACCCTTGCTTTTTATGCGGTTATAAACTTAACCATAATCTGTGGGCTCACGAACGTTTTTTTTTATTGACGGTCTGTACCATAATCTTTCTTTTTAGGCGGTTATAATCTTAAACATAATCTTTGGGCTCAAGAATGTTTTTTTTTATTCACGTTCTGTTCAATAACCTTTATTTTTAGGTGGCTATAAACTTAACCATAATCTTTGGGCCCAAGAATTTTTTTTTTATTTACGTTTTGTACCAGCCACTTTCGTTTTTAGGTGGCTATAAACGTAACCACGATCTTGGGGCTAAATAACGTTTTTTTTTATTGACGTTCTTCAACAAACTCGTTCTTCTAAGGTGGTTCAAAAAATAAACCCAATCTCTGGACTCAAGTGTGTTTTTTTTTATTGACGTTCTGCTCCAAAACCTTTATTTTTAGGCGGCTATAATCTTAACCATAATCTTTGGGCTCAAGAATGTTTTTTTTTATTGACGTTCTGTTCCATACCCTTTCTTTTTAGGCGGCTATAAACTTAACCATAATCTTTGGGCTCAAGAATGTTTTTTTTATTGACGTTCTGTACCATACCCTTTCTTTTTATGCGGCTATAAACTTAACAATAATCTTTGGGCTCAAGAATTTTTTTTTTATTAACGTTCTGCACCATACCCTTTCTTTTTAGGCGGCTATAAACTTAACCATAATCTTTGGGCTCAAGAATATTTTTTTTTGACGTTCTGTTCCATACCCTTTCTTTTTAGGTGGCTATAAACTTAGCTATAATCTTTGGGCTAAGTAATGTTTTTTTTTATTGACTTTATTCACCATCACCTTTCGTTTTAAGTTGGTTATAAACTTAGCAACAATCTGTGAGCTCAGGACAGTTTTTTTTTATTGACTTTCTTTACCATAATCTTTCTTTTTATGTGGCTATAAACTTAACAATAATCTCTGGGCTCAATAATGTTTTTTTTTATTAACGTTATGCACCATACACTTTCTTTTTAGGCGGCTATAAACTTAACCATAATCTTTGGGCTCAAGAATATTTTTTTTTGACGTTCTGTTCCATACCCTTTCTTTTGAGGCGGCTATAAACTTAACAACAATCTTTGGACTCAATTATGTTTTTTTTTATTGACTTTCTGTACCAAAACATTGATATTTAGGTGTATATAAAAATAACCCCAATATTTTGACTAAATAATGTTTTTTTTTATTGACGTTCTGTTCCATAATCTTTCGTTTTTAGGTGAATATAAACTAAACAATAATCTTTGGTCTCAAGAATATTTTTTTTTTCATTAAAATTATGTTCCATAATCTTTCCTTTTCAGGCGTCTATAAACTTAAAAACAATATTTGGGCTCAAAAATGTTTTTTTCTTTTATTGACTTTGTATTCCATACCCTTGATTTTTAGGCGGCTATAAACTTAACCATAATCTATGGGCTCAAGAACGTTTTTTTTTATTGACGTTCTGTACCATACCCTTTCTTTTTAGGCGGCTATAAACTTAACCCTAATCTTTGGGCTCAAGAATGTTTTTTTTATTAACGTTCTGCTCCATACCCTTTCTTTTTAGGCGGCTATAAACTTAACCATAATCTCTGGACTCAAGAATGTTTTTTTTATTAACGTTCTGTTCCATACCCTTTCTTTTTAGGCGGCTATAAACTTAACCATAATCTTTGGGCTCAAGAATGTTTTTTTTATTAACGTTCTGTTCCATACCCTTTCTTTTTATGCGGCTATAAACTTAACCATACTCTTTGGGCTCAAGAATGTTTTTTTTATTAACGTTCTGTTCCATACCCTTTCCTTTTTAGGCGGCTATAAACTTAACCATAATCTTTGGGCTCAAGAATGTTTTTTTTTATTGACGTTCTGTTCCATACCCTTTCCTTTTTAGGCGGTTATAAACTTAACCATAATCTTTTGACTCAAGAATGTTTTTTTCTTTTATTGACGTTCTGTTCCATACCCTTTCTTTTTAGGCGGCTATAAACTTAACCATAATCTTTGGGCTCAAGAATGTTTTTTTTTTTATTAACGTTTTGCTCCATACCCTTTCTTTTTAGGCGGCTATAAATTTAACCACAATCTCTGAGCTCAAGAATGTTTTTTTTTATTGACGTTCTGCTCCATACCCTTTCTTTTTAAGTGGCTATAAACTTAACCATAATCTTTGGGCTCAAGAACGTTTTTTTTTATTGACGTTCTGTACCATACCCTTTCTTTTTAGGCGGCTAAAAACTTAACCAAAATCGTGGGGCTCAAGAATGTTTTTTTTTTAATTTAAATTCTGTTCCATACCCTTTCCTTTTTAGGCGGTTATAAACTTAAACATAATCTTTGGGCTCAAGAATGTTTTTTTTTATTCACGTTCTATTCCATACCCTTGCTTTTTAGGCGGCTATAAACTAAACCATAATCTGTTAGATCAATAATTTTTTTTTTATTAACGGTCTTTTCCTTACCCTTTCGTTTTTAGGCGGATATAAATTTAACCACAATCTTTGAGCTAAGGAATGTTTTTTTTTATTGACTTTCTTTTCAATACTCTTTCGTTTTTAGGCGGCGATAAACTTAGCCATAATATTTGGGCTCAAGAATGTTTTTCTTTTATTGACGTTATGTTCCATACCCTTTCTTTTTAGGCGGCTATAAACTTAACCATAATCGTGGGGCTCAAGAATGTTTTTTTTTTATTCACGTTCTGTTCCATACCCTTTCTTTTTAGGTGGCTATAAACTTAACCATAATCATTGGGCTCAAGAGTGTTTTTTTTTTATTGACGTTCTGTACCACCACCTTTCCTTTTAAGGCGGATATAAACATAACCAGACTCTTTGGGCCCAAGAATGATTTTTTTTATTAACATTCTTATACATAACCTGTCGTTTTTAGGTGGCTATGAATTTAAACACGATATTGTGGCCCAAGAAGGTTTTTTTTTATTAACGTTCTGCTCCATACCCTTTCATTTTTAGGCGGCTATGAACTTAACCATAATCTTGGGGCTCAAGAATGTTTTTTTTCATTAACGTTCTGTTCCATACCCTTTCCTTTTTAGGCGGTTATAAACTTAACCATAATCTTTGGGCTCAAGAATGTTTTTTTTATTAGCGTTCTGCTCCATACCCTTTCTTTTTAGGCGGCTATAAATTTAACCATAATCTTTGGGCTCAAGAATGTTTTTTTTTATTGACGTTCTGTTCCATACCCTTTCTTTTTATGCGGCTATAAACTTAACCATAATCTTGTGGCTCAAGAATATTTTTTTTTATTGACATTCTGCTCCATACTCTTTCTTTTTAGGCGGCTATAAAATTAAACACAATCTTTGGGCTCAAAAATGTTTTTTTTTATTCACTTTGTATTCCATACCCTTGCTTTTTAGGTGGCTATAAACTTAACCATAATCTATGGTCTCACTTACGTTTTTTTTTATTGACGTTCTTTACCATACCCTTTACTTTTATGAGGCTATAAACTTAACCATAATCTTTGGGCTCAAGAATGTTTTTTTTTATTTACGTTCTGTTCCATACCCTTTCTTTTTAGGCGGCTATAAACTTAACCACAATCTTTGGGCTCAAGAATGTTTTTTTTAGTGACGTTCTGTTCCATACCCTTGCTTTTTAGGTGGCTATAAACTTAACCATAATCTTTGGGCTCAAGAGTGTTTTTTTTTATTGACGTTCTGTTCCATACCCTTTCTTTTTAGGCGGCTATAAACTTAACCATAATCTTTGGGCTCAAGAATGTTTTTTTTATTAACGTTCTGTTCCATACCCTTTCGTTTTTAGGCGGCTATAAACTTAACTATAATCTTTGGGCTCAAGAATGTTTTTTTTTTATTGACGTTCTGTTCATTATCTGTGGGCTCAAGAATGTTTTTTTTATTGACGTTCTGTTCCATACCCTTTCTTTTGGGCTCAAGAATGTTTTTTTAACACCAACCAATGCCCCTTTAAAAATCCGTGGGGGACCTTTATGTCATTAACACAGCTGCTTTAATAAAGTTATCCTTTTCAGAAAAAAACCTACCTGTGGTACCACCACATCTGCCATATATTTTGAATACGTATACAATTCTTTGAGAACATCTAAATTCAGAGCGCTAAAGTTGTGTTGAATATCATATTTGGCACAGTCATAAATATCAGGAATTTTTGAGATATCAAAGCGGTCTTTCGATCGGAAATCTTTCTCCAACTTCCCCCAACGACGAGCCATCAGCTCCCATGTTTCTCTGTAATAGAGCTCTGTATCTAAAATGAGAGTTTTTATCATAAAATGACAGTTGGTGATGAAAAATTAGGACCAAATTCGTTATGAATAATTTAAAACACAGCAACCTCTTTTTGAGACTTAAAACTAAAATATAGGCACACTCTACCATGGAAAAAGTGGGGTAGTCTAATAAAAATGCTACTTCCATGGCAGTTTCCATGGCCTAGTGAAATTTGCAGGCAGATTTGGAAGCTTTTAGAATTCTATGGAATTCTGCTACTGGAAGCTTTGAATTTTTTTTTCCATACCTGGCTATACTTCAAGTGAATTCGTGAACTTTAAGTGAATTTAAAAAATAAATATTGGTCACAACTTTATAGGAAAGCAGCACACAGTGAATGCTGTTTCTGCATTGAGGTTACATGCTAAAATTAAAATGCAAGAATTACCAAAGACTAAAATGAGTCATTCTACAAGACAAGAATTGCCAAAAAACTAAACAAAAACTTACAAAAACACACACCTGAATCTTAGAATGCACTTCAAAAAAATTCTGCTTCCCAGGAAAAGTGAAATATTTCGGACTAGTGCAGTTGAGGGACGATGTTGACACAATAAATTTTCCTTAAATAATTACTTATTTGAGTCCTGACCAATCAGAACAAATTGGCCTATTTTCAGGCAAAACAAAAATATTTCAAGTTTTTTTCTCTGCATAGGGGTTCCCTTAACCCAGACACTTATGCATACAAGTTTCAAGCATTCCAGGAAAATTATTTTCTGCGAAAAATTACATTTTATTTTAGTTGTATTAAACCCCTTTGTAAAAAGCATGCAGATGAAAGTAATGGCTTTCAAATGAGCCCATAGTGCCATCTCTACGCCATCTATCCATCTCATCAATGAGCCCATCTCATCTCTACGCCATCTATCTAAATGAGCCATCTTTACGATTTGTTCTGTCAAACGCTAGTCCTGGTGAGAAATAAATAAAACATTCTTATAATTGCATTTCAGTGCTTCTCAGCGAAAATGTGGGTTTCTTCAACTTTTAACATAGAAGGCTGAAAACCTACAGTTAAAAGTTCTTGGACTTAAAAATTTGCAAGGGTGTATACGATTCACAACCGTGTTCCGGGGTTTTCAAGCTCCTTTTCAAATTCTTATAAATTTCTTTTCGTCATTAATTTCAAGTTAAATTTGGATAATAGCTACCATTCCTGAATCAGCGTAAATGTCTATTGTTTTATACTTAAAAAAATATTTTAAAACGCACTTAACACTAATTTATAATTGGGCGAGACTCAGTATTTACTAGGTGTCCGCTCCCACACACACCATGATTATAAATATGTCAATGTCGTCCTTAGATTTTTTTTTTTAGTCTTAGAAATTTTGAATTTGAAAGACAGTAAAGGTTTTTTTTTTACATTTTATTGTTTTTTTAGATAAACATGTTTTTCGAAGTTTTTAATAAGTTATTTTCTAAATACTGTCGAGACAAAAAAAACATACCATGGATACGAACTTCGGGTGACTTGAATCCTAGGCCCATTCCCAAAAATAATTTCCAAAACAGTTGGGTTAAAAACATTTCTGCGATTGATAACTTTTCACCCAACAAACATTTTTTTGGAAAAAGGGTACATTATAAAAAGAATGCTTCAGAAATGTTTCACTTTATCTTGAAAGTTATAAAATGAGCATTTGGTATGTTATTTTCACCTTTCTTGGCTAATTTGTCTCCAGCACTCCTGCAATCATACCCTTGCTAAAAATAACCTTGTTGAAGAGTATGCCGAAAAATGCCCTTGTTGAAGGAACATAAAATTTAAACTATAGTTGAGAATTATACTCCACAAACTTCAAAATGTCAAAAGCTTGGCACAATCGAAATAGAAAGACTATGATTTGAGATGAGAGGCAAAAACCCTGGAATTAGATTCCGGTGATGAGGTAATACGAAAGTGTCTCAAACAAGAAGAAGAAGAGGCGGCAAAAGCAACATAGCTACAACTAGAATGTACCTTTTAGGGCAGGATCTTCTTTTTTCTTACGAATATCATCATTGAATTGACGCACCAGTTTCAGTATGTGCTCACAACACTTCACCGGGTTTCTGATAAAGGTCAATGCAGTTTCAACAGATAATGCTCCAGATGGATTGATGCTCTCGTAATCTTCTTTTGTAAAGTCTCGATCAAGTTGCAGTAGTTCATGAAGACGACTTTTAACCCTAAAATAAGAAGAAATGGAGTGGGTCTTATAGTAATCCGATTCTAACACAGATCTGCTCGATAACTTTCTTTCAAATTCCCATGTTTTTTGTTTCTCTATTTTAGAGCTTATCGAAAAGTTCCCCAAAGAATGGGGAACAGGTCAGAACAATCAAGAAAGAAGATGCAACAACCGAGGAGGCATCAATCTTCTGTCAATCCTAACAAAATTTTTCTAAACTGTAATACTAGGAACACTCCAAAGTCTCCTTGATACCGCTTGCGCGAAGGACAGCCAAAAATTCCGGATTTCGGCCAAGATAATTATGTGCCGACATAATCTTTACTCTACGTACGATGATGGAGGAATCAAACGAATGGATTTAAATAATATTCCGCCTCTCCATCCATCCAAAATTCTATTAAAAACAATTACTAAATTCGTTCCGAAATTTTGTCCAACACACAAGCAAAAATTTAACTTATCAGCCTAAAAACTGAAAAAAACTGACCTTCATGTAGTTAATCAATAAAAAGGAAAAATGTTAATTAAACGCAAACAGAAAACGAATTAAAATTTTTTCAACAACAGAAGTTTTACAAAGAAAAGGAAAGAGCTACATTAAACAAAGAAAAACGGAAATTAAGTCATATATAAATTTAACTTGAAACGAACAGAAATCGGAATAAATAATCAAGTAAACTTACAACGAACAGAACTTAAGTTTTCCAGTATGAGTAATGTTTTTATTTTACATAGTATCAACAACAACGCAAGAAAAAAAATATATCTCAAGGCTAATCAAGGTTTATAAATAAGAGCGGTGCTCCCTGTCCTCTTTCCCCCTCTCAAAACCTTAAAACCATTTCAAACCTTCAAATAAGAAAATCACCATAATATCCAAGATTACTAAAAAGAACAAACAAAAGTAGACTGTCTAATATATAACGATGTTACTTATAACGGCAATTTTCTATTTATTAACGTTACAAAAACGAAAATGTAATGCTAATGACGCTTTGATGTTTAGAAGGTTTTTGGGGCGTTTGTCCTACTCCTGGTTGAGGTGATTTTTGTTCTTTTGAGTCTCATTTATTCATTGATAGTGACTTATGTTTGTTTTAAGTTTAAGTTATTACATGACTTTATTCCTGCTTGTCTTTGGTTTAATTTAGTTACCAAACAATTTTTTTGTTATCGAAAACTGGAAGTAATCTTCCAGCTTTACTAATTTTGAACATTTCTTTAAGTTTTTTTAAACAAACTGTGTTTTTGTTTTTAGCCACAAACACTTCATTTTATTGGTGTCTTTATTAACCAGGTTAATTTTAGTAAATTCTCCTAGTTTTGCTTGTTTTAAATCTTTTTGATACATTAATTTTTTTTCCTGACGAATATTATCATTTTTTCCGCTGTTTTTCTTTTGTAAAACTTGACTCTGAAATCCTTATTCGGCCCATCTGGGCTTGTGATAGCGATTTCCCAGAACATCTTATAATAAACTTGATGTTACAAATTATGCAAGACAATTTTGTTTGCATCCTTTCATCTTGAAGAAGAATGCTCCGAAAAAAAAACGATGAAAAAAAGGGTACACTGTTGACTGGGCTAGAGAGAATCTAAAGTGATCGATAAAAGAAATATCAGGAAGTCAGAGTCCAGACACTTCTTACATATTCGTTAATGAGAATTATACTACTATTACTATTACTACTACCACTAAAAACTCACTATAGCACCAAGCCGTTTGAGGCCGAGACAGTTTCCCTCTACCCCAATGTATTCAAAGCTTCATTTTACATCCCCTCCCATGAAGCTCCACCTTCCGTCTTTTCGCTGGGTTCCATATGGATGGCAAAAAAAAAAAAAAAAAAAAAAAAAAAAAAAAAAAAAAAAAAAAAAAAGTTGGCAATCTTTCATCCTTCATCCGTAAAGCGTGTCCAAGTCATATCAGTCTTTCTTTCATTATAGCCCTAGAAAGTGGGAAAGAACTATGTTTTCCATACAGATTATTAGAACTGCAGTGAGTCAAACGGGTACCTACAACCTGGCACGTACGCAGGGGGGGGGGGGGGGGCTCCGGACCCCACCCCCCAAATCTCATGATTTTTTTTTTTTCCCATAATTTTCTGATACTTCTCACAGAATAAGGGATTTGAATAATTTAATCCCCCCCCCCCCAAACAGATTTTTTTCGCGAGTGATTGTATTTATCTAGCTGTCACTTTGAAAAATATTAATTTTTTTACAGTTACGAAGTGTAAAGGTGTCAAACATACTGGCTTTTGGCATTCAAAATTAAATTAAAATATTGAATTAAAAATTTTTATTTGATTTTCTTAATCTTATTTTACTTTGAACCAACTACTTTGATAATGCGTTACTTTTTATATACATTTGATTCTAAAGGACACCCTAGACAGTCAATCATTTTCGTCAAAAGCCTCTGTCAATCAGTTGATTAAAGTATGATTGACCGTCTAGGAACCATTGAGTCATTCAAAATTTCTATCAATCACCGTCAACGCTTGATTCAAGCGTCAAACAGGTTCCTAGATGGTCAATCATGCTTTAATCAATTGATTGACGGAAGCTTTTGAAAAAAATAATTGACCGTCTAGGGTGTCCTTGAAAGCATGAAATATTTTGGTGTTTGATAAATAAGTTGAAAACTGTCGATATAGTTTTTTTTTCAACTAAATATAAGGAGAAACGTTAAAACTTAAAACGAACAGAAATTATTACGTATACAAGTGGGGTTGCCCCCCTCAACACCTCGCTCTTCGCGCTACAGTTTTTAGGCATTTAAAAAAGTTACTTATTGTTCTAATTAAACGACCCTTACTGTTTCAGGAGTCGTTTTCAAAGAATTGGGAAAAAATCTATACTTTAGCGTAGAAGGGTTGAGCAGGGGGAAACCCCTCTCATATACATAATAATTTCTTTTCATTTTAAGTTTAAATGTTGCTCCTTACTTTCAGTTGAAAAAACCTGTTTTTTTTCTGATCGTTTTTTAAATAACGCCAGGATGGCACCTGGCTCCACCTCCACGGAAAAGTCCCTTTCCCCATAGAAATATCCTCTGGACAATTCAATTCTGCCGAAAAGATATCACGGACAATTACCCTTAACATCTCCACGCGTAAAATTGAATCGGTAAAGAGAAAGCAAGATATATAAAGAAATCTCGTGTATGAATTCTGGCAAATTCACCTAGTGTAAAATTTCCCCTGAAAAGTTTGCCCCCCTGGAAACTGTCCTCTCCATGGAAAATTCGTCCTCCCCTCACCACCCGAAAAATGTATGCATGTTTCCCAATAACAAAAACAATAGGCAAATTTTATAACTTAGAAACCTTTCCCCAGGGGTTGTAGGGGGTCATTTTATCACCAAAGACATAGCTATTGGATCTCAAAATTTTGATTGGATGATTTTGGGAAAAAGGGGCGTGGGAGGGGGCCTAGTTGCCATCCAATTTTTTTGTCACTCTAAAAGGGCACTAGAACTTTTCAGAACTTTTCTAGAACTTTTCCGTTAGAATGAGCCCTCTCCCAACGTTCTAGGCCCACTGAGTCGAAACGATCACCCCTGGGAAAAAAACTAGACAAAAAAACAAATAAACACGCATCTGTGATTTTTCTACTGGCAAAACTACAAAATTCCACATTTTTGCAGGTATGAGCCTGAACCCTCTACAGTAGGATTCTTTGATATGCTGAATCTGATGGTGTGATTTGAATTACAATTTTATGACTTCAAGGGGATCTTTCCCCCCTTTTTTTTTAGAAAATCAGACAAATTTTCTCAGGCTCATAGCTTTTGTTGGGCAAGACTTTATAAAAAACTTCTTAAAACTTAAAACTTTTTAAAACTTTATCAAACTTATATATTTGGAATCAGCATAATAAGCTAATTCTTTTGATATATCTATTGGTATCAAAATTCCGTTTTTTAAAGTTTACGTTACTATTGACCCTGGCTGCTCCTTACTTACTGTTTGTTACCACGAACTTTTTGATTACCCATCAAAATCCAAACAAAGATCATCGAAAAATTGATCGTTTTTTCTGCGTTACCAAAATATATAATAATAATAACTACATACTATTCGTTGGTTTATCCATATATCTCCTACGGTTGCCTCCTATGGAGTAGTAACTTCTTACGTAACTATAGAAGAGTGCAAGTTCTACAAAATAAAGCTGTTAGAACAATCCGTAGGCATTTCCAGGGTATACATGACATATGTGCCTGTTCTACGTCCTTGAAGCTCCTTAATATCCGTAAGATAAGAGATAACCAAGCTGCAGTATTTGTGTTTCAGTGAAGGAATGGCTTCCCTGACGTTTTTAAGAATTTTTATCAAATTGATAGTCACCTGACCTGCATAATTATGGTACTAGGCAAAGTGATAATATAGTTGTTGATTTGCGTCGTGGTACCAGGTCTTCATTTTCAATGCAACACCTGGGTCCATCAGTATGGAGCTACCATTGAGCATTAGAGCGGCGGAACACGTACCTCAATTTAAAAAGAATTTAAAAGATTATTTTTTGGAGGGGATTTGTTAAATTTTATTATGGCTGGTAGGTTGGTTAGGGGAGGAAGAGGAGCTGGAGAGGTAAGGGTGGGCTGGAAGGTAGGGTGGGTAGGGCTAAGGTAAGGTTGTAAGGGCAGGTTGGGGAGAGGGAATTGAGTATTATGAGTGATGGAGATTGGATCTGTTATTATTATTTTTCTTTTATATTTTACTTATCTATTATTATTTTTAATTCAGTTATTTAATTATTTATCTATATTTTTTTTCATATACATAGGTTATAGTTTATCTATTTTTGGTTTATTTATAATAGTTTTAATTAAATAGATAAAGTTTATGTAAATAGTTGAGTTAATAGGTAAGTAGTTACGTGGACTTTCGCGCGATCGGAAACCTTCATAGGTTTTCTCCAGCGTGGAATTGTTGTTTAATTTATTTATTTGTTTGTGAATGTGGATTAATAAACTTATAAACTTATGAAAAAAATTAGCTTCTCAGGATTTTAATCGATTGCAAATTCGTCCTCTTCGGGGCAAAGTCGTACTTTGGTGCCCTAAACCAACTAAACTTTCACCCAACCACTACTGCTATTTTGGCGTCTGGCCCCCCTGTAAAATTTTCTGCCGGCGCCCTTGGTAAGCTCTTCAACCGGCTGAATCAAATATCTGTTCATAATCTATAAAATTGGGGACTGTAGGAATCTGATGACTCAGGCACTTCTCAAGCATTAATTTAAGAGTAAAAATTTGACCGACACATCCTCTCCCCTTCTTTAAACTACTATTTTTGTCTTAAAACATATCTGCAACATCTACCAGTCTAACAAGTATCATCATGCTAAGTATTTTGCTTCCTATAAAATGAAGCTCATGTCTATATTTTAAGTTTGTAATTGTATTGTTTTTTTTTTTAGTATTAATAAATTGATTGATTGATTGATTGATTGATATGAATAACACACTCACGCTCACTTAAACTCACTTTTATAATTAAACATTCACATAACAAAATCATTTTAATCACCTATCTTATAAAATGTTTTCCTAAAATCACAAGGTACTTCTTTTTCAAAAATCCTATTCACAGTCTTCACTAACTTATCTTTAGCTTCGCAATCCCCGTATAAAAAAGGATAAAAAATCACCACACTATTAGAACCTGAGAATTTATTATTTTCTTAATCCTTTTAGTACTGTCATTAACTTCTCGTCGCAAAATAAATCCTCCATTACTTTTAAACTGTCAGAAAAAAATTCATTTGTTTCTATGCCATTCCCCCAACTGTATTACGGTTTGACAAATTCTCAGAATGTTCCGTCCATCTCTCAGTAACACTATCCTTATCACTACTCTAGGCCTCGTTCTCATCTTTAACTGGGATAAGTGGATACTGACTACTTCCTTTCGATTTCCTAGCATGCCACTAAAATATTTCAGTATTATTCCGTCTGGCTGCATTTCCATATTCTTGCCAATTTTATTCATGACTTACATAGAAATTATGATTTTTTTTTTTTTTTTTTTTTTTTTTTAAGCCTATCTTAGTCTCAACCAAAAGGGGACTTTTTCAATCTGGTACCTCATCATTTTTTAGAACAGAAAGGAGGGCAGTGACGACTGGAAAATAAGGATACAATCGCAAAAAATGACGGAACCACTGAGGTTAAACGACAATTAAACCCAAGAAAATTCAAGAAAAGAAAGGAGCTCTCATAGTGACAACGTTAATGATGAACATGGTATCATTCAATTATGTTTAAATTAGTTGTGGTGAAATACGTCACGAATTGTACATTTTAGTTCGAGGTTTTATATTAACAAAGACGGTACAGGAGTCTACTAGGAATGGTATTTAGGGTACATTTTTTTTCTTGCTTGGAGATAATGAAGAAGCAATGTCAGCCCTAGTTTTGAAAAAAATCCTTCCGTTCTTATATGTAAATTTTCTTTAAAATAAGCTATTGAACAACTCTCTACGATGTTCCAGTGCCAAGCTATCTGTGGAAAAGAAAAGAAGAAAGGGATAGAAATTTTTCTATATAAGGGTTTCGGAAAAGACGGTTCTAATGGTGTACTTTCTGTTTTGACCTGACTCAATTTTTAGGAGTTATGAGTTATTATATTTCTTAACATTGGATGTGATCGTCTCTTACTAGGTTGCTAGCTACCGCTGCAACCCAGAAAGGAAAAAACAAACCTGCCGTCGATGCGGAATATCGTAGTTTCAGCCCCTCTTCTCGATTTTCTAATCATTATATTTTTCTTGCTTTCCAAGCCAAGGGACAATTAGCTTCCTATACAGGGGTATTGGACAATGTGGTTCTAATAGTCTATTTCATTTTTTGATCTGATTCTAGTTTTAGGAGTTAAGGGTTGTTTTATTTTTTACTAAGGGACGTGATCGTCTCTTACTAGGTTGCTAGCTACTGCTGCAACCCAGATACAAGCCTATACTGTAGTTAAGTTCCCTTCACCAGTTAGTGTCATTCTTTATTATATCATCCTTGTTAAACTATGTACATTAGCCATTAACATTTTACTGATTAAAGTAAATTAATAAAGTTGTAAAAGAATTATTGTTCAAAATACCTTGCGATGACGTTTTGGATAAAGCTGCGCACCCTGATCGAAGGTTGACAGGTTCAATCCCACGTGTCACAAGGAAATTTCAGGTCTATCGGATATTTAATCAAGTAAAGGAATGATTCCTTAGTATATTCGGAGCTTACAGTGTTCCAAACAGACAGAACACTCATTCCTAATTTACTGTACTTTCTCCCGTTTTGTCATTCTTTACGGGTTGCAATTTTCCATCCTCGTCCTTTTGAAGTACCTTTATCTTGTCTTGGGCTTTTTCCCCAAACCTTAAAGTGACTGTTCGTAAATTTTTCGCGTCCTGCTCTTTCCGGTAATATGAATACCATATCTTCATACTTGTGTGCCAGCTGATTTCTCAAACGGTCGATGGTATCAGTCTTTTTCATCTTTTTTCGCACTGTTTTATCTTTCATTGTGTTATATGTAACATTTTACAAACCTGATTGGTAAAGGCGCTGTGCATTCTCAGTTCTCTGCCACTAGATCCCGAACGAAAATTAAAACCTATTCAAAATCAGTAGTTGAAGTAATTATCTTACAGTTAATATTGATACAATTTCTTTTGTATTGTTGCAAATAGTCGTAACTATTTCTGGTAATTTTTCTGATTATCTTTGCTCTTCATCAAACAGTTCGTGATAACGAACTGTAAGTAAGGAGCAACCCGGCTCAATGGTAACCAAAACTCTAGAAAACGGGTTTTTGATACCAATAGATACATCAAAAGAATCAGATTTCAATGCTAATTTCAAATATATAACTTTCATGAAGTTTAGTGCTACCCATCAAAAGTTACGCGCCTGAGAAAATTTGGCTGATTTTCAAAAAAAGGGGGAAAGACCCCCTAAAAGTTACAGAACCCTAATGAAAATCTCACCATCATATTCAGCATTTCAGAGAACCCTACTGTAGAGTTTTCAAGCACCTATATTCAAAAAAGTGGAATTTTGCTTTTTTTGCCAGAAAAATGATCACGGATGCGTGTTCTTTTTTTTTTTTTTTTTTTTTTTTTTTTTTTTTTTTTTTTTTTTCAGGGGTGATCGTATTGACCCAGTGGTAAAGTTTGACTCTGTCTCACAACTTTATTTTTTAAAACAATAAAAAACATTAGCGTAAAGAGCAAGGCGTTGAGGAGGGGACAGCCCCTTTCATATACGGAATAATTTCTGTTCGTTTTAAGTTTTAATGTCGCTCCTTACTTTCAGTTTAAAAAACTTGTTTTTTTTATTTAATTAATATAAAAAAAGGAAAAAAAAGATTCCCTCGATGCAGAATATCCCGGCTTCAGCCACTTTTCTTGATTTTCAAGCCAATATATTTGCTTTGTTGTTCAAGCCAAGGAACAACAAGCTTCCTATGTAGGAGTTTCGGACAAGGCGGCTCTAATAGTGTACTTCTTGTTTTGATCTGACTCTACTTTTAGGAGTTATGAGTTGTTATATTTCTTAACTTTGGACGTGATCGTCTCTTACAAGGTTGCTTGCTACCGCTGCAACCCGGATTTTCGTAACTTACAAATTTTGGGAAGAGAGACTCCAGTTGCTGAGAGACAGATTTGCTCGGTCCATGTATGAGAATTTATAGTGTTTATTAAATTACAAATCAGCGGTGAAAAAATTAGAAAAAAAGACTCTGACTTACTCTGACTGAAACTTGCTTGCTTCGCAGTCATCATCCAACAAACCATTTGTATTAGCACTTTTGACCATTTGCGCCAATATAGGGGTAAGTTCACCTTCCAGAGCAAGCAAGCCTTTGGCAAAAGCTGCGGCAGTCATCTGAACTCGTCCTTCGTCTGATGCATAGATTTTTAAGTCGTGTCGGTATGTGGAGTGTAGACGGAGAAGCCCAAGCCCTTGAATACCAGCATACTCACCTATTTAATTAAATTTATATTTAAAATTCAACTAGAATAAAATTTTTGTTGAGAGAGAGGAAGTCACAGAGAGAAACAGAGTGAGAGAGAAAGAGAGAGAGAGAGAAAGGAAGAGAGGGAGAGGGAAAGAGAGAGAAATATCACTTTTTCCTCATTTTTGAAATCACAGCCTCACACAATTCTGCTTCACCTCAGGAAAAAGCTGTTTTCACCGTAGAAAGAGACTTACAAGTGCTACAAATTTTTTATGTTTTTTTCGCGTTTCTTAATTACTTCTACATTTTTTCTTCATATTCTTCATTTTGTTTTTTGTCAAATATCATGCATAACCACGTGTAGTCTTATAGCGTATTCAACTCAGTAACATTAACTTGCTGAGAGCTAGACAAACAATAGCAGATGATAAATCTTAAGCAATATAATAAGGAAAAAGGAAGTAATAGAACTCACATCCAGAGCGTACTTTATAGAAAGACTCACTAGTCTGGATTCAAAGATTCAGATTTCATACGAACATCAAGTCATTTGTTGGCAACAATGCTGGGATAATAACATATCTAATTTGCAATGAATTTTAGACTCGAACTCCTTAATAAAACGGTGTTCTTGGCGTGCTGTGCTTGGTTTACAATTATATACCTTAATTTATTCTTTACTATGTTGCAGCTATTGCTGTAACCATGATCGTTACTGTAAAATCAAAACCCCAACGGCGATGACTCCGCGGGAGGAGAACCATAGACCTGTACCACCTCCCCACACTCAAATCTCGAGGAACTTCCCGAGTTTTTCTTCATATATTTAAATACAGCTCAGGGGGATTTTACTTGCGTAGTTTTTTCAATCTCTCTCCCCTTCCGCCAATAACCCCCTGCAAACATTTATGGGTCAGCGGATAGTCAGGATTTTCCCAGAAAGCCAAAGTTTGAAAGAGGAGTTTAGATTTGTTGTATGCCCTTTTCTTTGCACAACCTCATTTCTATTTTCAACCAGACTTGAACTTTATGAACCTTTAAATACTGAAAATTCCTAAAAGGTAAAAATGGAGAAATTCTTTTAAATTAAAATTCAATAGATAACACTGGGCAAAAAGCTTTGAAAATACTTTAGCTAGCATTTGCCCTTGCATCCAGCATACATGTTTATTGCTTTATGAATTTAGCAATTACACACGTGAATCTTATAAATGGCCTGTGTGCATGTAAATATACATTTTTAAACATATATTTAGTTTTGAAACATAAATTATAAATAGAATTGACATTTAACTAAATCAAATGTAAATAAACTCAGTTTAGTTTGATAATGAATTAAAACTACATTTGATATACAAAGGGAGGAAATTCCTTTTTGGAAATTTGTCTCTTTTTTGTAAAATTAGAACAGTCACCAAGCAATAAACCAGTTTTTTTCTTTAATTTCGTCGGCAGGAAACACAGACGTCTAAATTAATTTGTAGTGACCATAGTTTCAAGTAAAGTACAGGAATAAATCTGGCATTAAAACTCAATTGTTCCAAGCGACTGATCCGAAGAAACCCTTAACGCAAAAAAAAAAATTAAAATAACAACACAAAAGGTACTTGAGCATGTTTTGTATACTGGGAGCGATGTTCGGTTATATTTTTGGGGGCTAAAGGGCTGAACAGGAAGGGAGAGGAAAAAAAAATAATCAAGAGGGTTTGAGGGAGGAATTTTCTCTAAAAACTAATTTTCGCTTTGTCTTTGACATAACTTCAAAGATTGTGCACGATTTTCAAAACTGGGAACAGTCAAAGAAAGCAAAATAAAACAAGGATAAAACGTATAAATAAAAAAATAGTTAAAAATTTGCAGTACAGCCACAAACATAAAACTGAAATCATAAACGATACAAAGATCCCAAATACGGACAGATAACATGAAATCAAACAATATTCCCAGAAACAAAAAAAAACATTTCAGACTTGTAAGGTGAAGAAGACTTAATAAAACCATTTTTTGCTCACCCATCATCCTTGTCACTGTGTTTTCACTGACACAATTCTAATTCTTCTGATACTCAGTTGAAAACATCTAGTTTTACAAAAATTTCCCTTGGCAAAACAGCTGCTTTTACGAAAAAAAGAACAGAAAAACACTGAAATTGACAACAACGTTTCGTAAATGCAATCTAAAACTTGGGTATTAAATCCGCGGATATTTCACACATTTTTTTATAGTAGGATAGTTTCCAGATGAGAAAACTGTTAAAATACGAAAAAAGAAGCTGCAGGAAAAACGACAAGAACGAGACTTTTAATAAAACAAAAAGAATATGATAAATTGAACGGCAAAAAGAAAACGATAAATTATATGAAACTGAACTCAGAGTATTTGTCAAGAACTGAACAATAACTGGGCACTTTTACTTTGAAAACAACTAACACAGATGAACATTTAACTGAGAAAACTGGGCTCGTAACATCAAGAAGAAAGATTTCCATCGTAGGATCAACATTTAAGTTATGTTTTACGACAAGGTTCAGACTTCAAGCTAAATCAAATTTGATCAAATTACTTGTATTGCCAATTACGTGTAATTTGATTACACTGGAAAGGAAGAGCTAAGACTATTTACAATATATTTCGATTGCATATTCAACTCGACAATCGTCATCAGCGAATACAAAGGTAAACCCTTCAATGAATTAAAATAATTAAAACTCATTTTACCACTGCAAGTCCTACTTTCACACATAGGCTATCCAGTCCCAAAATAGTGTATATGTTGCTTTTTTTTCAAAATTTCACTGGAGTGTCCCGTCATTTCGTGTGAAGGCCAAACTTGCTGAGCTTCGAAAAACTACAGAGTATTAATATTTCCCGAGGCGTTTTTCATGTTGATTTGCGCAGTGCTATTTTTTCAACGCTGATTTTTGTTCAGTTATTTAAGAATGACTCCTGAATTACGAAGACCGTTTAATTAGAATAATACGCTCTTCTAAAAGTTCAAAAAAAAAATTAGCGTAAAGAGCGAGGTATTGAGGAGAGGGCGATTCTCCTCATATACGCAATAATTTCTGTTCGTTTTAAGTTTTAATATTGCTCCTTACTTTCAGTTAAAAAAAAACTTATTTTTTTATATTTACTTTCAGATCGTTTTTTAAATAATACTGAGAAATCCAGCCCTCCTCTCCATGGAAAATTCCTTTCCCCCACGAAACATTCCTCCATGAAAAGATCCTAACACGTACCCCCCCCCTCAACCAGAAACATCCCCCCCTAAAAACGTCTGAATACGTCCCGATTCTCAATACTATACGTAAATAATGGGCAAGTTCATAGTTTACAACACTTCCCCCGGGCACTTTGGGGGGTCAAGTCATCCTCAAGGACAGAGTTATTGAATTTTTTCGACTATGCTGAAAAAGTGGCTATCTAAAAATTTCGATCAGGCAACTTTGGGGAAAAATGAGTTTGGGAGGAGGGCTAGCTGCCCTCCAATATTTTTGGTCACTTGAAAAGGGCGCTAGAACTTTTGATTTCCAATCAATCAGGCCTCTCCCGATCTTCTACGATCACTGATTCGATACGATTACCCCTGGTAAAAAAAAAAAAAAAAAAAAAAAAAAAAAAAAAAAAAAAAAACACACCCGTGTCTTTCTTCAGGCACAAAAAGAAGCAAAATTCCACGTTTTGGCGCATAGGAGCTTGAAATCTCTAGATTAGGGTTCTCTGGTAGAAAGAATCTGAAGGTGTCGTTTTCATTTAGATCACTTGATGTTTTGGGGGTGGTTCCCTCTTTTTAAAAATTGGGCAAATTTTCTGAGGCTCCAAACTTTTTATGGGTAACATTGAATTTGACGAATTTTACATATTTTGAATAAGCATTCTTTCAACGTATCTATTGCTATCAAGACTCTGTTCTATAGAGTTTCGGTTACTATTGCGTCGCATCGCTCCTTACTTACAGTTCGTTATAACGAACTGTTAGATAGACCTCAACAGAAGCCGAAGATACGTCAGATGATCGCAACGTAAACGTAACTACATCCATTTTGACTTTTTAGAACTAAATCACAGATCAAACATAGCAGAAACTTTTTTTCTTGGCTCTTTTCATTGCACGGAAATTTAACCTTTTCAGGACCTGGCGGTTATTCTTTTATAACCTACCTGAAAACAAAAGTTATTTTATCTACATGACTTGATGATAGTTGTTATGACCTACATGCAAAGAAAAATAGCTGCTTCGAAATGCAAAACCAAATATATATATATATATATATATATATATATATATATATATATATATATATATATATATATATATATATATATATATATATATATATATATATATATATATATATATATATATATATATATATATATATATATATATAAAATGCAATAACGAATACGTACTTACCAACTAAAAGGTACTATCAATCATACATGCACGATACTACACGATATTTATATTACTACGAAGTGGTGCATTGTGTCTATGCAACGATACTCTCTCATCTCTTTCTAAACTTACATTTCTTTCACTGCAATCAATTTGTCATTTTCTATGCCATTTGTTTAAGGAAAAATTTATAAGACCACACTGGACCACAAGACAGTATGAAAAAACGTAAGAGGTAAAGAAAACGAGGTGATTAGCTTTTTAAAAGCAATAAAAGAGCAAAAGCCATTGAAAATCAATCCACATAAAATAAATTATCAAATGAAAGCTTGAGCCTTCATTCAATACTGGAGTCTGTTTTTCAGTCACTTTTTCGCCGTTTACTTGAGAGGGCAATTTCCCGCTTTTTTTAAAAATCTTTTTATCTTGCTCCATAGAACTTTATCTGCTCTTTTTTTGCACTGAGAACGCACGAGGTCTTGGCCGAGATATTCACGTTCCCCTTCTTTTTACTGGTTACAATCACCTAGTTTTTCTCGTTTTCCTACACTTGCTCGTTTGTACCCTAAGCCTCTCATATGCTGTATCATTGGCTACTATTTCTCGTACGTGTCATTGGCTTAACCTATTTTTTTCTGATATCAAAATGTCTGATGTTTTGTTTATTCAAATGTCAAAATATGATTTTTTTTTTAATAAAAATAAAACAACTTTATTTCAAACCTTAGCTCCCTCCCCCAAGAAAAATGCTCGCAACCCTGGTACTTACAACTAAATCATTTCTTATGCCATACTGCCTTTCCATTAAAAATAAAAAACAAGAGAGAAGCAAAAACATAAAAGCAAGCTGTTGTTTGAATTTAGTTTCAGAAAATAATAAATTGAAAAAAAAAATTCAAGCGCAAAACCCTAAACCTTAACCCTAACTAAAAACACGATTAGAATCTTCTAAAAAATTTACCGATTTTAAACAAGATTCACAGCCATGGTAAGGAGAGGTTGCTTTTCATAACTATTTCTCAAATGCAGAACAAGGAGCTAATGTTACTACTTTTCAACCACCACTTTAGTTGATACACCTTTCTTTCTAACATAATCAGTTCTGCATATGGTTTGTTTCATTTTGAAAATTAAAACTAGCAACCACGAAAACAATTTTAGCTCCGTTTTCAGGCCACCCGCATCCAACACAGAGTTCGACATGGGTTGTGCACATTATCATTCCGAGTGTTGTGCTCAACACGGGTTTGGGTCTTCTCAGAACCCGTGTTCAACCGTGAACTTCTGGCGCGTTAAAATTTTGAGGAATCTGTGTCCAACACGCTTGGAACGCGTAAGCTGAAAACACCTTAAAGTTTGGCTGTGTTAAACACAGAGAAACTGAAAACAAATGATAAAAATAGGCAGAGCTGAAGGGAATCTGAGTTCCAATCCATTTTCCCATATCGAATTCGGTTCTAAAAATCCTTGGAACTTTGTTGTTTTTAAAGAACATAATCTCGTTCACTCGCTCGCAAATTTAATTGACGCTACATATTTCCACATCAAAATATATTGCTATCACATGAGTGAGGCTCAAGTAACCTCCGCTATGCGAACAATTAGTTGCTAGCAATAGTCAATAAACACAACACGCATTTGTCATTAATTTTAAATCTTGTAAAATACATTTAGCGTAACATAATTTGAACCACTGCGATCAATTTATGTAATTTAGTCATTTCAAACCTTATTACTGAAGTTCGGTATGAGTGAGTATCGCCAAACACCATGGCATGCTGTTAATATGAGAGTTAAGTATATATATAAAAAAAAAATGGTACATTTAAGGAAGAAGAAAACTTACTATCTGTTGCACTAAAGAAAACGTATATTTCCATATAAGCTTAACGTACTTGAATATTGTTCCCTCGTCATCGTCGCTTTGCATGTGAACTCTGGCTAAAACTCTAAAAATGGGCCACAAACATAAATATACATGAGAAAAATGAAAATAATGAAGACCTAATCTAGGGTGCCTTATCACTTTTCGGCCAAAACGAGGAAGAATTCATACCTAGAGACGTTTGTGCCCCTTGCACAACTTCAAAATATGTCTATTATAAATAGTTGGTCAAAGCGCATCGATCTATATAATTAGCCAACTCACCAAGTAAAGAGACTGATGACAATGTAGCCCCCCTACCCAACGATGGTTAGTCCTGGTAAAATCCCAAAGAAGCTAGAGCTTTAAGTATACTTCTTTCTTCCCACAAAGATTAGCTGGAATAAAATATTCCCTTCAAGCAGATATGTTGGCGACAAAAATTTAAAACCTACCTAACTCCTTCCCTGGAGAAGTCAAATCCGTCTGAATATGAAAAGACATGACCAGGATATTAACTGCTACTTTCGAAAAAGTTTGCCAAAATCCGACAACTATTTTTGGTAGATACCCTGGTGACCCGATTTTAGGCACCAAGTCCCCCTAAAGACATCGTAATGAGTTTAAACCAAGAAAAGGTGAAACGTAGAAATTAGCTATCACTTCCCACCGAGTGTTGTTGGTATTCAACAGCTGGTTCTGATAGACGTCCCAAATGACATTACTTACACTACCCCCCCCCCCCACCACCCTTCCCCCTCCCACGGAGATAAAATGAGATCTGGACACCAAAACAGCTGATATAAGACTTTTCTGCCCACCGAGTTCGATATAGATCTGACAACCTATTCTGAAAGATAATTTGATAAAATTGCAGGGATCCCACCCTCCATAAAAGACGGACTATGTCCAGGAAAAAAAGAGGCAAGATTAGCAATCGACTGTTGGTTCAAAGCAAGCTAGGCTGAGATAGTAGACATCCTGGGAACAATAATTTAGACAACTCCCTTTTCTCTCATTTACACAAGTCATATCGTATCCTAACCCTAAAAGCAAAATTGGCAATTCCGGTATCGGAATCGTTGAAAATAGAGTTGTCAATTTCGACGTCAAACTTTCGAGAATTATTGCGCGTATACATATTCTTAAGAGTTTTGAATCCACGAAAGTAAGATAGAAGATAGAACACAAGACACATGCCCAAGCAGCATACCTTGATCTCCAGGGTACATACATCTAAACTTTCTGCCAAGTTCTTCAGCCTGCTTCCTTCCAGCGGGTGTCAGTTCCCCACCCCATTTCAAAATTAGAACCAATGAAGGATCCTTAGGTGTTTCTAAAATAAAAAAGATTATGACCATGAGGAGACGATACCTTAAGAAATGTAAACTGAGAATTTGAAAAAAAAAACGAAAAACAATTGAAGTTATGATCTTAAAAGTTAAAACAGCCTAAAATAATGACAACAACATAAAATGCCACAATAATCTTCTCTAGCTTCTGACCGAACATAATATATTTTTTTTTTACCATTCTGATCTAAACTGTTACTTGATTTTTGATCCAGAACTTATGGGGCTACAGCGCACCAAAGAAGACTGAAAAAGGGATTTCCTATCCCGTGATCGGTTTTGGCTTTAAAAAGGGAAGTCTTTAGTTTCCAGTCAAATAAATCCTCTCCTAACTTTTTATGATCATTACTTTTATATAATGAGGCTAATATAAAATACGCAGCTTACAAGTCACTCTTTACTAAGTCAATACTATTGTGCAGACTCTGATACTGGACATAGAATTGTATTAGGTATTCTCCATGATATAAGTGCCGGAAAATGTTTTGTCTCAATCATGATTGATCTACCCAAACTACTACGAAGTAAGAATCCCTCTGAAATGAGACTGCACGAGAAAAATCTTTCTCATTGTCACAATTAGAACAGAAAGAATCCTGCTATTGACGCTAGAGGCGCTCAACAATTTGGTCCAAGTTATGACGGGCTTCAAATACAATCAATGAAATCAGGTGTCCACAAATGTAATTGGATAAAATACACTAAAATATTGTTTATAATTTCTAATTCACTTGAAAATAAAGTGTACGATATTATATTGTGATGATAACTTTTTTTTATCATGACAAATCTGCAGCATTAAGAAATGAAAAAAATATAATAAAAATAGGTTAAGCTATAGGTTATATAGGGGAGAGACAAATAGTAAAACTAAAAACTCATCAATTTTTTCCGTTTCGTATTCTTTTTATTCCCATTTAATTTTCCAAGTAAACGAGGCATTTCGATTAAATTCAAGATACGTGTTTGGTAAAATATTACTTTTGGTAAATATTTGATAAAAATACCAGCTGAATCACAGGTTAACAAAAACAGTTTCGACTGATATCTTGGTATCCAACACCAGTTTTTAAGACAATTAAGACATGCTGATTAAAAATATGCAAAACGTTTGTCACTATCCCCCGACGTTTTTTGAGATTTTCAAATTAACCATCCAACAAAATCCCACGAAAGGAAATTGAAAAAATATTTTTGTCAATATTTGAAAGCCTGACGGGATAGAGCAAAACAACTTTTCAGGTTTGTAATCAGCAGAAGACACTTCATTAAAAAAAAGAAGTAAATATCATACCAGATATCTATGGGTTGTTATTGTGTGAAGGTAGCACGTTACCTTATTTATGATATATAAAAAAAGAAAAAATAGATATATGGCAATTTTTTTCTTATTTTTTCCTGCAAGAAAAATAAAAGATTAAAGCTGCAAAACCTCAAAAATAAAACTCTTAATTAAGCTTGAATTAAGTCAGTGAAATATCAAGTAGCCTGTTTGCAGCATATTACGAAAGTTTTACTGATCATCCTTAATCTTATAAGCAGCGTTGTCAGCCAAGACCGAGAGTAGTACTGAGGATCCTATTATTTCTGTAGAAGTGCAACCTAGCCAACATTCGTTTCTTTCTTTTTCTCGAAGTGAAGACGATCTTTATTAGTGTTTTGTGGTTTTTTCTCTCTATAACCATATAGCTTACTATAAGAACTTAGTATATTAGTGCTTACTATATCATATAGGTGTATATTATGGTATTTGTTTCTAAAATGTCTATTTAAGTCAGAATTACTATCTTTATTCATGTTTTAGGTTGTGCAAGATTTCTCTGTTAATTTTGCAATCCTCCTTTTTTTCTACCACAAGTTTTCAATTATAAGATAAATAAAATAAAAATATTGAATTAACTCAAAAAGAAAAATTATTCACAATGACAAATATGGTATCAAGTTGCAAGGACCATATATAATCTTTTCTCAGGCCTGTTTTGGTCCTTACACCCTAGTTTACAACTCTTGTACTAAAGGTGTAAATATATACATACCATCATCACTGCTGGAATGCCTGGGTCTACCTTTAGGCTGATATTTGAGCTGGACTTTTCTATTGATTCCAGAAAAATGGCCATACCTATAACAAATACAAGACGAGATGTACAATATACATTATATATACTATATACAGTAGTAAAATATATATTAAGGTTGTTTATACTGGTAGTGAAGACTAAAATAAAGGCAGCATTGGAGCTTTAGTCCATACCACAGCTCCCAACTCACAAAAATAAAATAAAAATAGTGGTACAAAATAAGCCAGGTTTGTATGAAAAAAATTGTGTGAGGGAGGATAGCATTTAGGGTGGAGATAAATTAACAAAAAAAATGCCAATACTATAGAATATAACCAACAATTACAGGAATAATCATAAGAATTTCAAGGTTTCTTAGATTGGCATGGGCTTTAAAGCCACTCCTCCATAGCTTACAGCATAAATTATATGATGTACTTGAACACTTTTATATAAAACATCTTTTTTAAGCTTTTCTCAAACTTTTACAAGAGCCATGCTAGTTGACTAGCACCAACATTTGTTAATTTAGTCACCTATTTTCTTTAGAGTTCAGAGTTCGTTTTATTAAACAATAAACGAACACAATAAAAGGAAAGGAACCTTCCACATATAATTAAACACAATAAAGATAAGAAAGTAAAAAAAAAAACGCTACAACATATTCCACCTGCAGGGCTCCATGGCCCGGAAAAGCAGAGAGAAAATATTTATGAAGATAAGTATTTAATTATAATAAGATAAAAATGAAGATAAGTTGAAAATGAATCTCACATTTCCAGGACGGACTTGAGCTGCTCGAGTTTCACTTTTAAGATTTCTACCTCTGGATTGGCATTTTTGGCTTCAATTTCTGATAAAAGGGTTCTAGATAGGTCTAAGACTTCCTGTAGTTGTCTAGGCTTCTTTAGCTTGGCATGTCCATCCTTGTAGCCTCCGTACTTCTCAAACAGTGTAAAGAACCTAGAATGAAAATTGAACTATTAATCTCGTTTACTCATAAAATAATTCATACCAAAAATAGGAAAAGCTATTATAAATTTAGCCATCAGGGAACAACTGGTTCGTGAGGATGGCTAAAAAAGAAAACGCCAAACTCTTCCCTTCCTCGTACATGAACTGTTTTGAAATACATGTTTTTGATTGCACGCTGATGATCAAAGAACCATTTTTAGAATCAACATCCCCTTCCCCAAAATCAAGAAGCTATACCCTTTTTCGACCGTTTGACGATCAGATTAGCCATTCATGACAAACGAGGAGCCTCAAATGTACACTCAATAGGGCCCACCGGTGTGTCCACAAGTCCTGTGAGTTACAAATCTTCTCCCAGTAATGGGTTTAATTGCATGGTAATGAAGAAAATCATCGCGGAAGGATCCTCTATATGTGGACAACTGCGGCAGGGCGTAAGATCCAGATCTATGGATAACGGCCTCTGCAAAAGGCTGCCTCGGCCCTTCCAGAGTACATGCAAGACTGGGGACCTTGCGGTCAGCTCTATTTCCACTTGAGGGGTGGTGCCACTCAAGGGAATTATAGCCTAATAAACGAAACAGCAGTCGTATGGGATTCTGATTAATGGACAATTCTTCTGGGCTTGGTATGTTTTGACGGGCGTCTTCGGGCTGAAAAACCTCTTCCTAGCTAATTTATCTACTATGGGCTGCCGCCCCATAGTAGCATAATATTTGAAGGCATGAATATATAATGAGTTGGAGGTAATAGGCTTGAGGTTGTCTGTGCAGGATTTCGACTCTAGCTGATAGAAGAGCATCGTCAAGTGCTGAAAACCATGTTGTAACCAAGATGGGCCCAGGATTGCAAAAAGCCTCCATTCATGGAGGTCCCAGGGACTTCTTGCTGTGCGGTTCTAAGCCGGCTTAAGCACTTCGGTTTAGACTTGAGAAAATATGTGATCCCCGTCCTGCACTGGTATCCGGGATCATTGCGTTTCCTGAGGCCAAAATAATTTCAATGATTTAAAGAACATGAAAATCAGAACTTGGAATGTTACGACGTTAAAAAATGACAATCGTATCGACATTTTGACAGACGAATTCAGACGGTTTGAACTGGATTTATTAGGGGTTTCAGAAACTCATATCCCAGGGGTAGAAAGCATAAAATTGGGTGATATAGAATTTGTTTTCTCAGGCAGGAAGGATGGGGTACACAGACATGGAGTAGGGCTCATGGTGGATAAGGAAGCTGCTAAGTCTTGTTTAGGCTTGGAAGGTATTAATAATAGAATACTAATTGCTCATTTTATGACTAAAAAGTTCAGGGTATCAGTTATAGTAGTATAGGCACCTGTAGAACCGACTGACGGAGATACTAGTGACTCAGATGGATTTTACTTACAGTTACACGAGCAAATAGACAGGGTACCATGTAGAAATATGATGCTTTTACTAGGATATTTTAACGCCCAGGTCGGTAGAAATAGGTATAGATGGTATCCTAGCCTAAGTAAATTTGGTGTAGGAAAAGAACACAGCAATGGATACAGACTTTTGCAATTTTGCAGGTATAACAATCTAGTTATAACCAATACGGTGTTTAGTCATAAAATGGCTCATAAGTTAACATTGTATTCACGTGATGATAAGACAGCAAACATTATTATGTTATAGTAAACCGAAGACTGGCAGAATCAAAACAAATTACTAGGGTATATAGGATTGCTGTTAGTAATACTAAAAACAATGATCACCATCAAATATTATCAAGGCTTAGTTTACAGCTCAAATTTCGAAAGGGTAACTTCGTTCTCGGGAACTCTTGTCCTGGTAAAACCTAGGGTGGAAATTGGCGAGAAACTTTCCTTGTGCTCTTGAATACTTCACTTGAAAGTTTTGAAATTTGATAATGTGGAAGATGGTTGGAATAATTTTAGAAAAACAATTTCTGAAGTTAATGAAGGTAGGGAAGAAAGCTAGGACTGCAGCTAAGAATATTAGTGAAAAAGCTTTATCTTTAATATAAAGGAGAAAGGACTTGTACAAGAAATATCTGAGTGATAGATCATATAAAAACAAAAGGAATGTAAAGAAAGTAAAGAAAGCATTGAAATATGAACTAAGGAGGTGTGAAGTGGAGGCCATGGATAAAATTGCCGAGCATCTGGAAGATGCAGCTGGACAGCACAATAGTAAAATATTGTACTGGCAGGTTAATAAATTGAGAGGGAGTAATCAATCCAGACTTAACCCAGTTAAAGATAGGAACGGGGCCTTAATTAGCGATAAGGAAATAATTAAAGAGAGATGGACAGAACATTTTGAGAATTTGCTAAACCGAGATACAGTTGCAGGATAAGATATAGAGAAAAATGTAAAAGTTTTTGATACCTTGGATATGAAGGAAAGATTTGTTTTGTGAGGAAGAATTATACTAAAGGGACTAAAAAATAATAAGGCTCAAGGTGCTGATAGGGTGGTAAATGGGTTTCTTAAATATGGTGGCTCTGAGGTTAGAAATAAGTTACTGAAGATTATGAATATGATTTTGAAAAAGGGGAAGTGCCAAATGATTTTAGGAAAAACTTAATTAAGCCACTTTATAAGAAAGGTATTAAAAGTGAGTGTGGTAATTATCGAGGCATTAGTCTGATCTCTGTAGGTAGCAAATCACTTAGTAATATGATACTTTTTAGACTGAGAGATGCAGTAGACAAATTTTTAAGAGAAGAACAGTGCGGTTTTAGAAAAGGCAGAGGATGCGTCGACCAAATTTTCACTCTTAAGTTAATAATTGAGAAGTGCCTGAGTTGTCAAACACCTTTGGTCCTCAGTTTTATAGATTATGAGCAAGCTTTCGATTCTGTTGATAGAAGAGCTTTAGTAAAGGTTTTATCCTTGTAGGCTGTGGTTATGGTTATGTATGGTTAAGCAGGGTTGTGTTCTATCCCCCTTTATATGGATTATTTTGATAAACTTTGTCTTAAGGAGCACAGGAAATGCAACGGAAGACCACAGAATCAAATGGTGAGGAAAAAGTCTCTATGACTTATATTATACTGATGATTTAAGCATCCTAGATGAAAGTGTGAGCAAAATGAATGAGCTTTTAGAAGTTTGGCGAGTTCAAGATGCTAGAATAGGTTTGCAAATTAATGTTAAAAAGACAAAGTCACTGAGGCTAGGAATAAGTGAAGATGAAAAGGTGACGTTGGGTAATGAAAAGATTGATCAGGTGGGCAGCTTCACTTACCTTGGTAGTATTATTAGTAAAGATGGTGGGAGCATTGAAGATGTTAAAAGTAAAATAGTCAAGGCTCAGGGTGTTTTTTCACAGTTCAAAAAGTTTGGAAGAATAGGAAGATAATTCTGCAAACCAAGATTAGAATAAAAGAAGCTACAGTGATGACAGTTGTCAAATATAGTTCTAAAGTATGGGCGCTTCGAAAACCAGATGAAGATTTGCTTGATGTTTTCTAGAGAAATTTCTTACGGATTGCTCTGGGCACCCGGCTGACTGACCGTATTTTAAACGATAGACTGTACGAAAAATGTGGTTCAATGCCGCTCTCTAGGGCCATAATGAAAGAAAGGTTGAGGTGGCTAGGCCACGCTGCGCGGATGAAGGATGACAGATTGCCGAAGATTGTTCTTTTCGGCCAACCGTCTAGGGATAAACGGAAAGCAGGCCGTTCTCGTCTGGGGTGGGAGGACGTCAAACAGAAAGATTTAAAGGAAATGGGAACTTCGTGAGAGAGTGTAAAAAGGGAGGCATTGAATAGATTAGGTTGGAGGAGAAGCGTGCGTAGCAGTGTTGGCCTTAGGCAGCTTGGTGCTGCGGTGAGTTGTTAGAAGTAGTAGTAGTGGTAGTAGATAACATTTCAACAATGTTTAACCGACAGCACTGGGCTACAAGAAAAAAAAACCTTTAGATGAACATATAAATAATTTAAATGTGCAAAACTTGAATCTGCATTGCCTTCTACTTCGTCGGATTAGTTTTTTGTGCAATATGTGTTCAAATTTTGACCAAAAATTAAGCAAATTTAATTAAAATCATGAAAGATTCTTTTATGATTAGAGGTACAAAAGAAGTAATATTTCGTCATGTTAAAAAGAAATAAATAAAAACCGAAATAAAAGAACACAGCCTCACAATGTTTATTTGTCGGTAAAACTTGAAATTACAATCCCCCCTTTTTTTATACAAACTTGTCAGCGTTTGTTACGCTCAAAGCTCGAATCTATGTAAACTCCAGAAACAAAAAATTAGGCCATTTGGAAACACTACTCAACGGCATTCGGAACGCAGCGAAGACATCCTAACTGTCGACCGTAGAGACCAGAAATTGTTTAGATAATGAAATAACAAAAATGGTCAATGAACAGGGTTACCACACATAAACTAAATCATGGTGACAAAACGACATATAATTAGATTGATGTTGCCTAGGCAACGCCAAGTGTTACGGCAACCCTTTGTTGATTTTGCCAATATAAGTGTTGCAGGAGCAATACTTTGGTCAGGAATCCAAGGAAGGGGTTAAAAAACATTGCATTAACTTTGCAGCCGGTTGAAGCTTAAATATATATAAGTGACGTACCTGAAAGAATATCAGAGAACAAATATTCACTTTTAAGCCATTTGAATCTTAAATGTGTACGTGTAATGTACCCATAAATACACAAGGAATAAATAGAATATAGTCAAATTGGTACAAGTATCTAGCCCCTTGCTTTGGTTTTGTTTCTTCGCAATCGATTACCTACAAATAGGACATCTAAGGCAGCAGCTCAAACAACTCATCAGTTTTCACTAAAGGGATGCGATAGTACCCCTTGAACTTCCCCCACCGAGTCCCAATTCGGCCAGGACACCAAAAAAGGTAAATTAATTTGCAGAAGCTTCGAACACCTCATCCTTGAAGATAACTATCCACTAACAACTTATTCTCACTTGCACGTTCGTCTCCGTAGCGGACATGGAACAAAATATATCCTTAAATGGATCAAAAACCAATAATAGGTATAGCCAATAGCAAAAGATGCAAACCGCCATCACCGGATAAAAGCGGCGATTGCAAAGAAGTTTTCAGAAAAAAAACTGATGTCACATGCTTTGATCAGCTCTTCAAGGATTACTGATCAGCGTCGAAAAAAAAATATATGTGTCTTGGTTTAAAAGTTGACTTTCTTGTCACGGGTCAACTTTCTAATATTAATAGTTAGATAGGAGCAAAAAGAAATTCCAATTTCTTTGGCAAACGGGCCAAGTAAACGTCCTACACCTTAAACGGTTTTGATTTTAGTCCAGCTTGGATTTGAAACAGATTCTTGCCTGCTTTAACGGAGCTTTCCAGTTGAAAGCAGAAACACGGCTCGATGGAAAGAAAACTTGAAAGATAACTTCAAATAGCCCTCTCCAATATAGACTACATAATTCATATGAAACTCACGCACTCTAGATTCTGGCTCAATTAGTAGTGGAAACCATCCTTTTCGGCCCCGTGCAAGAATTATATGCAGCTTTCCAAAATATAATATCATATTCGTGAATCAAAGCCTGAGATCCACACTTCTGTAAAAACCGTGGAGTTTAGGCCCTTACCACTTCCTAGAAATAAGTTGAAATCGAAGCACCAGAAAAAGAAGAAGAAAAAAGACAAAACCGAAGTGCTGCTCCTGGAACACCATTTTTTGGAATTTTGAAAATATGCTTCAGAGAATTCGTAGCAACTATGTTGCTCCGAATAGTTTTCGCAAGAAATTCAGGTAATCAGGCATAATATTGTTTTTCAAGAGTGAGCATTTGCAAAGCTCAAAATTAAGGTGATTTCCCGGAAAAGCAGGGAAATTGTAAACACAGCTAGCCAGCATTTAGTACATTACAAAATTTCATTTTAATTTAACTCTGCTTACAATCAAGAGATAAACGACTGATAAAAATTGCAATTGCTTCGCATAGCTGAAGACCAAAATTGCTTTTTTGCTAGGAGGGGGAGGGGGGCGCGATCTAAATTATTCCAAGGACTTTGGGTGGGCGATCCCCCTCTAGTTTTTTAGATGTTTTTTGGTATTTTTTTCTAAAAAACTTAAAAAACAAAAGATCCCCTCTCAAGATTTTAAAGAACGCCGTTTTTGATATCTCCACTAAGAAAACAAAAATAAAATCTTTGCCCCCTTCCAACTCTACACTTTCGAATTGGCATCCTGCGTATTGCTAAGACCGGATAATTTCAAAGGCGCAAAATACTTCTTCTAAAAAATGAGTCAAGGTGTATACATTTGTACTTGCGCATTTTGCATGCAATAGACATGTACTTCCGTCTTTTGCAATGCATGCAATGGGGAAACCAGTTATAAAGATGATCCCCTCGAACCATGAATCTTCGCTCAAAGGATTAGCCATACTATGGAAGTACGGTCAAATTTTATTCAAGTTTCTAAGCTTACCCCTGATGCCGCACTTCCATCTTCATTTTCTGTTTGGGAGTCCTATCACCATGTCTCATAACTGCGACGACACATCTCAATTCCATCCTGAAAGAGCAACAGAAGTAAAAGAAAATATATAACAAAGTAAGAACACAACAAACTGTAGGGTATTTGTGTACATAAAAAAAGATTTAAAAAAAGAAAAAAGCAAAAAAACGAAAAAAAATAGGAATGGTATCGAATCTCGATTTTTCCCCCCTCAAAAAATGCAATCAGCTA
Source organism: Artemia sp. Qi Xiang Cuo (assembly GCF_049724085.1). Lineage (NCBI taxonomy): Eukaryota > Metazoa > Arthropoda > Branchiopoda > Anostraca > Artemiidae > Artemia > Artemia sp. Qi Xiang Cuo. The sequence continues at coordinate 19,001,351 of NC_142813.1, read as the reverse complement.
TAAAATAAAGGCTAAACTCAGCAACAAGAAGAAAAACTCAAACACGTAACGGTAAAAAAAGAAAAAATTATTCAAGGATGTAAAGAAAACCAATAGACGTTATGTCGAGAGAATCAAAATTTAAAATTATCGTTATCACTTACTACAACAATTTTAAAATTCGTATCTGGCATAACAAAGAAGAAAAATTAAAAATATAATGTTCCTTTTTTTTATTTAAACAAGTTTCCCCAGAACCCCTGGATTCTATAGAAGGTGCCTAAGTATTAAGCTAGAAAACTGGGATAAGAGAATCAACACTTCAGCCCAGTGAACTACGACAAAAAAAAAAGAGATATGTAGTACATGTCGTGCAGGGGCTCTCCAAGGCATGCTTTTTTTCCGCGATCTACAGCAATAAAAAAAAGGCTGCGAAGCGCTGTATCAGAAGGAATCTAAAGTATTAAACATTTTACGTAAATGCCGAACTAGTGGAGGGCTTAATAACGCATCAAACATAGTGTTTACTAGCAAAAACCGTGTATTTCAAAGGCTTTTCGTTCTTTTCAGTGGCTTAAAAATTTCAAACAGCAGAACCACTAAGGCTGAACTTGACCTTTTGTTCTTTTGACTGGCAAGAATTTCACACAAAACCCAATCACTTTTTTTTAAGGCCTCCCTTTTTGGTATAAGCTTAATGAATAGTGTGATTTTATTTTTACGAAAACGCGTTGCAGACATAAACCAATTAAGTTAAAGCACACTTTTTAGCACGGAATTATAAACAAGTCTATTTTTCTTTTTGATAATTTATCGTTTGAATGAGTAAGTCTAAAAGGAAATAACCATAGTGATATAAGATGCAATAAACTGCCAATAATCCTCATTTAACATTGAAAGCCTTCACAGAGGATAAAACCGTTATAGCTGGGCTTTTAGACACTTTCACGAGTAGATTTTTAGCTCAAGATGGGTCCAGAGTGACAATGTTTGCTGTTAATAGACTTAGTAAAAATACAATGGTGGATTGAGTTGATTTGTGAAGTGAAGCAAGACACTGAAGAGAAGCAGATGCGGAGGTATAATCCAGTTTTTAACCAAGGGAGACTCCAAAAAATAAATGCAATCGTTTTGGGTGTGATTTGATGCATATGGGCATCAAATCAACGATTTTTTTAACGATTTTTTTTTGTATCAAACCTGTGAAATGACAGGCCAGGTTCAGAATTTTTACACCTTTCAACAATCCAATCAAAATTTTTACATCTTATTAGCACTTAGTACTTTACCATTTTAACATGAGTGAATACTTCAAAATTTAGCGGGAAACCCACGCTTTTGGATCGCCTTGGAACCTCCTGGCCTTTTAAGAAAGAGCAAATCAGTGCATAACTACAGCGCGCTTCAAGCAATACTGACTTTTCGGTTTCGCAGATTCGGTAATGGGGCAAAAATTGAAAAATGAACAATTAAGAGGTGCTGATCTGATATGCGGTTTGAACCTAGTTTTCAGTAGTGCTTTATTGATCCAACATCTAACCCTGTTATACCAAATGATATTTAATTGCGAGTTAGTAACTGATTTATTCAATGTTAGTCTAGTAACGCCGGTGATAAAAAAGGGAAAATCCTATAACTTGTTCTTCATGTCGGCCCATAACTGTTCTACCTGTTTTTTGTAAACTTCTGAACCCTTCGTTATTGACCAGATTGCTGATATTTGCAGTTTACCTGATTTTCAGTTTTGAATAGAGCTTAAGTCGTGAACATATACATTGCCTTATTGCAAATCTTCTCCTTAATTCTCACGAAACGGATGAAACACTATGTTTTGCGGGACATGATGTTCGACGAGCGTTTGACTCGGGTACTCGCGCACAAATTCTGCCTTTTCTAATAAGCGTGGTGTTGACCCTTCTATCATTACTGCTTTTAGAAAAATATACAGAAATCTGAAAGTGAAAATTAAGGTCCTGCAAGGTCTAGATGTGAATGATTCTACCGAATTGATTCCTGTACGTAAGGGTATACAACAGGAAACAATTACCTCGCCCTCGCTGTATAAAACAATATTTTTTAACCACAGCAGTGGTCTTTAACATGTTGCATCTACGCTGGTATTGACACCTCACTCGTAAATTATGTTGGTGACATCTTCAATATTAGCAAGGCTGGCAGATTGAAGATAATTACCGTATTTTGAGTGTGGAATATGAGAACATTGGTTTAGTCTTCAATCGATCCTCATTTTATAGAATTTAGCCATAAAGCTAAAGATCCTGGTTCGGTTACTACTTGTTTTAGTAATACAGAATTGCTTCTACTGAATAGCTTACATATCTCAACCTACTGATTGCGTCTGATATTAAGTCCACGCGTAAATTGCTGATATCACATTTTTCTGAGAAAATTCGCAAGACGTACGGTATGCTGGTTTGTTGTAAACGTCTTTAGAACTTGTCTTTAGTCCTTTAGGAACGTCTTTAGTCCTTGCAATGCTTTATGGTGCTTTTGTATTGCCACATGTTCTGGCGGTTTCTCCTTTCTGGATTATTCTGATTGAAGAGGATAAAAGTAAAATCCGTTAAATCCTTCAAGTATGAAAACTACCTTTTGAATCTCCCTACATGGATGTGTCTCAGAAAAACATAAAAAGGAACCTCTTTGTAGTGGGTAGTGATAGAATTAGCTGACTCAAGAGCACATTAGCTCCGTATCACAGTACGTATCGCGCCATAGTACTCCACAAGAGACGCACTAAGTTTGATGTTCAGTGTTGTTTGTGTGCTTTTTTTCTTCTATTTCTTCTTCTTTTCATACTCCATCCTTGTAAATGGGCTTACTTAATGGTTGACAATAAAAATTATTCATTAATTAATAAAAAGTCACGTGATCTGGACACTGTTTTCTTTATAAACTCTTTGGAAATAACTAATTAAATAGGTCATGTTGAGGCAATTTCTTTGATCCTGAAAGGTCATGTGAGGCACGCTTTGATAGGATAGATTATCGCTTTCTGGAACAACTTTTTTTTTGTACTACAAAGAAAGTAATGGAAAGGAAATTTCAGTGATAAGTTTAAATTCCAAATGCCGGATATAACCAAAGTTCAATTCCCCTAGCTTAACTCGTTACCTTTAAATAATAAAGACAATTTTCCAGAAAGTGATCGTTCACCTTATGTGTTTGTGTTGTACATGGTGTTTTTAATTTTTTTTTTTTTTTTTTTTTTTTTAGGGACTCGTTATATTTAGCTTAAAGCGATTTTACCCTTTCAATGTTCAATGCGAGAAAATTCTCCCCCAAGGAATGTTTCCACAGTGTGCTTACCGACAAATTGTATGTTTATGAGTGTATGAATTAACATAAACAAAATAGAAGTTTCACCCAGAAACGAATTCCCAGAATATTCAGACAGAGGAGACTAGCAAGACTGACGACTCTCAGTCGAAAAAAACCTATCTGCCAAATAAGATTGGTCCCCGTTACAGCAAACCTAATGAGGAAAAAGGGAAATCTAAACGTGCAATCGATAAGATTTTCTTGTGCTATTACAGGCCAAATCGTTCTACGTCTAGAATGATCCACATTCTACGTCATATCATTTAGATCATTCTAGGAAATCATTCAGATGTGATCTAGAAAAACAAAGAGCAGTCAAAATTGTCCGCCCGTGATGTAAGCATAACTGTTAAATTCCAAATAAAAGAAAAATCAAGGAATAAAACTATTAAAGCATATTCATAAGCTGACAGTACTTTTTTGCCAGAAAAAGGTGGACGGGAGTTGGAAAACTAAATAGAACTGTATAAGAAGCTTCTTTTTTCTTTTTTTTTCTTTTTCCGGTATATTTATGACGATTACTATTGCTTCATTATCGAATAGAAGTCATAAATCCTTAAAATAGTTCACTTTTTTGTAGTTATTAATAAATAAATCAACCTTCAAAATAAAGTAACACACTTTTGTCACATAAGATGTAAAAATAATTGTGTTTTCAAATTTCTAAGTTTCCAATTTAATTTGACTAAGATATTAGTCATATAGTTATTCCAATTTAGAATCAGTTTCACCAACAATTACTGGCCACAAGACCGTCATAAGAAAACATTTGTTCATCAATAGACATCCACAATGTGTTTTTTTTTTCAGCCGGGCACTTCGTATCGAAGGAGTTGTCGTAGAAACTTCAAAAAGGACTCATTCGATAGTAAATTGGAGTGGCTAGTACCCTTTTTAATAGTCGAAAGTGATTGGAGGGCAACTAGCCTCCCCGCCCCAAGCTCATCATTCCCCCAAACATATCCAATCAAAATTTTGAGATAGCCATTTTGTTCAGCGTAGTTGATTTCCAGATAGAAAATATGTTTTTGAGGAGGACACTCCCCCACAACCCTCAGGGCCAGGGTTTTCAGTTATGCCCTGTGGGCATATAAGGTTTTTATAGAAGGCGTTGTCGTAGAAAATTTCAAAAAAGGCTCATTTGATTGGAAATTCAAAGGGCTGGTGCCCTTTTTAATAGTCGAAAGTGATTGGAGGGCAACTAGCCCCCCCCCCCACACGCCCATCATTTCCCCAAACACATAGCCATTTTGTTCAGCGTAGTTGATTTCCAGATAGAAAATATATTTTTGAGGAGGACACTCCCCCACAACCCTCAGGAAAAGGATTATAAGTTATGCCCTGGGGGTTATAAGGTTTTTATTGAAATCTTTGTCGTAGGAAATTGAAAAAGGGCTCATTCGATTTGAAATTCAAAGGGATAGTACCCTTTTTAATTGTCGAAAGTGATTTGAGGGCAACTAACCCCCCTTTCACGCCCATCTTTTCCCCAAACACATCCAATCAAAATTTTTAGATAGTCATTTTATTCAACAAAGTTGAAAGTTTTGGAAATTAGGTCTTTAAGGATAACAACACCCCCCCCCCCAGCCTTCAGGGCAAGGGCTCTAAGCTAAGCCCTGGGGGACATAAAGTTTTTATTGAAAGCGTTGTCGTAGAAACTTGAAAAGGGCTCATTCATTTGTAAATTGAAAGGGCTAGTGCCTTTTTTAATAGTTAAAAGTGATTGTATAGCGACTAACGCCCCTCTCACGCCCACCATTTTCCAAAACACATCCAATAAAAATTTTGAGATATCTATTTTGTTCAACGTAGTTGAAAGTTCTGGAAATTAGGTCTTTTAGGATGATAACCCCCTCAGAGCCCTCAGTGCAAGGGTTGTAAGTTATGCCCTTGGGGTATATAAGGTTTATATAGAAAGTTGTTGTATAAATCATAGGCAGCAGGATCGTGCTGCCAAAGTAAAGAACGGTGACACTCGAGAACGAAACAAGAAACGGGGACTAAGTAAAGAAAAGGATACTCCCCCACAACCATCTGGACAAGGGTTTTAAGTTATGCTCTGGGGGCATATAAGAACAATGTTTGGTACAATGTATTATTTATTAATTTTTTACTTTAGAGCATGGCACTTCGTAATAAAAAAGTTGTCAAAGAAACTTCAAAAAGTATTCATTCAGTGGAAAATTGGAGTGGCTTGTGCCGTTCTTAAAAGTCGAAAATGATTGAAAGGTAACTAACGCTCTTCTCATGCACACACCTTACCCCAACACATCCAATCAAAATTTTTAGATAGCTATGTTGTTTAACGAAGTTGAAAGTTCTGGAAATTTGGTCTTAGAGGATGACAACCACCCGAAGAGACCTTAGGGTAAGGGTTGTAATTTATGCCCTGGGGCATATAAGGTGTTTATAGAAAGCGTTGTATTCAATTAGAAATTCAAAGGGCTAGTGCCCTTTTTAATAGTCGAAAGAAAATTTAGAGATAGCCATTTTGTTCAGCGTAGTTGATTTCCAGATAGAATATATGTTTTTTAGGAGGACACTCCCCCAGAGCCCTCAGGGCAAGGGTATTAAGTTATGCCCTGGGGGTATATAAGATTTTTATAGAAGGCGTTGTCATAGAAACTTCAAAACAGGCTCATTCGACTGGAAATTCAAAGAGCTAGTGTCCTTTTTAATAGTTGAAAGTGATTGGATGGCAACAAGACCCCCCTTCACGCCCATCATTCCCCCAAATACATACAATAAAAAATTTTAGATAGTCATTTTGTTCAACGTAGTTGATTTCCAGATAGAAAATATAATTTCCCCCACATCCCTCAGGGCAAGGGTTTTAAGTTATGCCCTGGGGGCATATAAGGTTTTTATAGAAGGGGTTGTCGTATAAACTTCAAAAGGGGTTCATTCGATTGGAAATTCAAAGGGCTAGTACCCTTTTTAATAGTCGAAAGTGATTTTAGGGCAACTAGCCCCCCTCCCTTACGCCCATCATTCCCCCAAACACATCCAATCAAAATTTTGCGACAGCCATTTTGTTCAGCGTTGTTGATTTACAGATAGAAAATATGTTTTTGAGGAGGAAACTCCCCCACAACCCTCAGGGTAAGGGTTATAAGTTATACCATGGGAGCATATAAGGTTTTTTTTGAAATCTTTGTCGTAAAAACTTGAAAAAGGGCTCATTCAATTTGAAATTCAAAGGGATAGTACCCTTTTTAATAGTCGAAAGTGATTTGAGGGCAACTAACCCCCCTCTCACGCCCACCTTTTCCTAAAACACATCCAATCAGAATTTCTAGATAGCCATTTTATTCAACGGAGTTGAAAGTTTTGGAAATTAGATCTTTAAGGATGACAGCCCCTCCCCTCATAGCCCTCTGGGCAAGGGTTGTAAGTTATGCCCTGGGGCATATAAAGTTTTTATTGAAAGCGTTGTCGTAAAAACTTCAAAAGGGCTCATTCAATTGAAAATTGAAAGGGCTAGTGCCTTTTTTAATAGGTGAAAGTGGTTGGATAGCGACTAACGCCCCTCTCACGCCCACCATTTTCCAAAACACATCCAATCAAAATTTTGAGATATCTATTTTGTTCAACGTAGTTTAACGTTCTGGAAATTAGGTCTTTTAGGATGATAACCCCCTCAGAGCCCTCAGTGCAAGGGTTGTAAGTTATGCTCTGGGGGGCATATAAGGTTTATATAGAAAGTTGTTGCATAAATTATAGGCAGCGCGATCGCGCTGCCTAAGTAAAGAACGGGGACACTCGAGAACGAGACAAGAAACGGGGACAAATTAAAGAGGAGGATACTCCCCCACAACCCTCAGGGCAAGAGTTTTAATTTATGCCCTGGGGGCACATAAAAACGATGTTGGCATATTGTATTATTTATTAATTATTCAATTTTGGCGAGGGCACTTTATATTGTAGAAACTGTCGTAGAAACTTCAAAATATGCTGATTGAATTGGAAATTGGAATGGCGCGTGTCCTTTTCAATAGAAGAAAGGGATTTGAAGGTAACATACACCCTCTCACAACAACCGTTTCCTCAAACACATCCAAATGAATTTTTGAGATAGCCATGTTGTTTAGCATAGTTAAAAAATCGGAAACATTGGTCTTAGAGGACAACAACTACCCCAACAGACCTTAGAGTAAGATTCGTAGTTTATGGTGTATATAGAGAGCATTGCCGTTTCAGACAAGGCTTATTTGATTGGAAATCGAAACGCCTAGTTCACCTTTTTCACAGTAGAAAGTGATTGGAATGCTTCACATTTATCTTGTAAAGATAGGTGTGGGTATGGTATATCATTTGTTGTTGTTGTTTAGACCAGGGCACTTCGTATCGAAGGAGGTGTCGTGGGAACTTCGAAAAGGGCTTATTCGATTGAAAATAGAAAGCGCTGACGCCCTTTTTAAAAGTCGAAAGTGATTTGAGGGAAACTAATCCCCTTCCAAGCCCACCCTCCTATTTCTGCTCTTAAAATTTAACCAAATCAAAATAGCGTAGGTGTATCCAAGCTATCAAAGAAAGTAAACAGATTTTTTTGCGAATGGTATCAAGTTTACCATTTCAGTTAAACTGCAGAAGGTATAAAACTAAATTAAACAATACTATTTTTGGCCTGGAATTTAAAATGGGTTATACTTTTCAAAATTGAACGACAAGTTTCTCCAGTATAAAAATAGTTAGTAAAAATATAGAGTCTTCAAAAACGGAAAGATTTAAATTGTTATATTTTTTTTAACTGAAAAGACTATGTAAATACAAAACGAACAGGAATTAATTTAAAAAAACTTTCGTTTTGGGTTTCATTTATTTATCGATGCTGATTTGTGGTAGTTTTACGCTTGGTAGATTATTTGATTTTATTTTTGCTCATTTTTTGTTTAATGGAGTTCTTTACTTTTCTTTGAAAAACTTATTTTCTGTAAAGTTTTTCAAATTAATCATAGGCAGCGCGCCAGCGCTGCCTAAGTAAAGAACGATGTGGGCACAATGTGTTGTTTTTTATTTGTTTATTTTCTCTATACCCGGGCACTTCGTATCGAAGGAGTCGTCGTAGAAACTTCGAAAAGGGCTCATTCGATTGGAAATTGTAGTGGCTAGTGCCCTTTTTAATAGTCGAAAGTGAATGGAGGGCAACTCTCCCCCCCCCCGCCCACCATTCCCCCAAACATATCCAATCAAAATTTTGAGATAGCCATTTTGTTCAGCGTAGTTGATTTCCAGATAGAAAATATGTTTTTGAGGAGGACACTCCCCCACAACCCTCAGGGCCAGGGTTTTCAGTTATGCCCTGTGGGCATATAAGGTTTTTATAGAAGGCGTTGTCGTAGAAAATTTCAAAAAAGGCTCATTTGATTGGAAATTCAAAGGGCTGGTGCCCTTTTTAATAGTCGAAAGTGATTGGAGGATAAAAAGCCCCCCCCCCCCCCACACGCCCATCATTTCCCCAAACACATAGCCATTTTGTTCAGCTTAGTTGATTTCCAGATAGAAAATATGTTTTTGAGGGGGACACTCCCCCACAACCCTCAGGGCAAGGTTTATAGGTTATGCCCTGGGGGCATATAAGGTTATTATTGAAATCTTTGTCGTAGAAAATTGAAAAAGGGCTCATTCGATTTGAAATTCAAAGGGATAGTACCCTTTTTAATAGTCGAAAGTGATCTGAGGGCAACTAACCCCCCTCTCACGTCAATATTTTCCCCAAACACATCCAATCAAAATTTGTAGATAGCCATTTTATTCAACAAAGTTGAAAGTTTTGGAAATTAGGTCTTTAAGGATGACAACCCCTCCCCCCACAGCCCTCTGGGCAAGGGCTGTAAGCTATGCCCTGGGACATATAAAGTTTTTATTGAAAGCGTTGTCGTAGAAACTTCAAAAGGGCTTATTCAATTGGAAATTGAAAGGGCTAGTGCCATTTTTAATAGTTGAAAGTGATTGTATAGCGACTAACGCCCCTCTCACGCCCACCATTTTCCAAAACACATCCAATCAAAATTTTGAGCAATCCATTTTGCTCAAAGTAGTCGAACGTTCTGAAGATTAGGTCTTTTAGGATGATGGCCCCCTCAGAGACCTCAGTGCAAGGGTTATAAGTCATGCCCTTGGGGTATATAAGGTTGAAATTGAAAGTTTTTGTAGAAATCATAGGCAGCAAGATCGCGCTGCCTAAGTAAAGAACGGTGACACTCGAGAACGAAACAAGAAACGGGGATTAAGTAAAGAAAAGGATACTCCCCCACAACCATCTGGACAAGGGTTTTAAGTTATGCTCTGGGGGCATATAAGAACGATGTTTGGCACAATGTATTATTTATTTATTTTTTTCTTTAGAGCAGCAGGGCACTTCGTATCGAAGAAGTTGTCGTAGAAACTTCGAAAAGTGCTCATTCAATTGGAAATTGGAGTGGCTTGTACCCTTTTTAATAGTCGAAAGTGATTGGAAGGCGACTAACATCCCTCTCACGCCCACCATTTCCCCAAACACATCCAATCAAAATTTTTAGATATCCATGTTGTTTATCGTAGTTGAAAGTTCTGGAAATTTGGTCTTAGAGAATAACAACCACCCGAACGTCCTTAGGGTAAGGGTTGTAATTTATGCACTGGGGCATATAAGGTGTTTATAGAAAGCGTTGTATGCGATTGGAAATTCAAAGGGCTAGTGCCCTTTTTAATAGTCGAAAGAAAATTTAGAGATAGCCATTTTGTTCAGCGTAGTTCATTTCCAGATAGAATATATGTTTTTTAGGAGGACACTCCCCCAGAGCCCTCAGGGCAAGGGTATTAAGTTATTCCATGGGGGCATATAAGATTTTTACAGAAGGCGTTGTCGTAGAAACTTTTTATAGTCATTTTGTTCAACGTAGTTGATTTCCAGATAGAAAATATAATTTCCCCCACAACCCTCAGGGCAAGGGTTTTAAGTTATGCTCTGGGGGCCTATAAGGTTTTTATAGAAGGGTTTTTCGTAGAAACATCAAAAGGGGCTCATTCGATTGACAATTCAAAGGGCTAGTACCCTTTTTAATAGTCGAAAGTGAATGTAGGACAACTAACCCCCCCCCCACGCCCATCATTCCCCCAAACACATCCAATAAAAATTTTGCGACAGCCATTTTGTTCAGCGTAGTTGATTTCCACATAGAAAATATATTTTTGAGGAGGACACTCCCCCACAACCCTCAGGGCAAGGATACTCCCCCAGAGCCCTCAGGGCAAGGGTATTAAGTTATGCCCTGGGGGCATATAAGGTTTTTATTGAAATCTTTGCCGTAGAAACTTGAAAAAGGGCTTATTCAATTTGAAATTCAAAGAGCTAGTACCCTTTTTAATAGTCGAAAGTGATTTGAGGGCAACTAACCCCCCTCTCACGCCCACCTTTTCCCAAAAACATCCAATCAAAACTTTCTATATAGCCATTTTATTCAACGGAGTTGAAAGTTTTTGAAATTAGGTCTGTAAGGATGACAACCCCTCCCCCCATAGCCCTCTGGGCAAGGGTTGTAAGTTATGCCCTGGGGCATATAAAGTTTTTTATTGAAAGCGTTGTCGTAAAAACTTCAAAAGGGCTCATTCAAAAAATTGAAAGGGCTAGTGCCCTTTTTATAGGTGAAAGTGGTTGGATAGCGACTAACACCCCTCTCACGCCCACCATTTTCCAAAACACATCCAATCAAAATTTTAAGATATTTATTTTGTTCAACGTAGTTGAACCTTCTGGAAATTAGGTCTTTTAGGATGATAACCCCCTCAGAGCCCTCAGTGCAAGGCTTGTAAAATATGCCCTGGGGGGGGGGGGGCATATAAGGTTTATATAGAAAGTTGTTGCATAAATTATAGGCAGCGGGATCGCGCTGCCTAAGTAAATAACGGGTACACTCGAGAACGAGACAAGAAACGGGGACTAATTAAAGAGGAGGACAATCCCCCAAAACCTTCAGGGCAAGAATTTTAAGTTATGACGGTATATAAAACTGATGTTGGCACAATGTCTTATTTATTAATTATTCTCTTTTGACGAGGGCACTTTGTATTAAAGAAGTTGTTGTAAAAACTTCAAAAAGTGCTTATTCAATTAGAAATTGGAGTGGTTTGTGTCCTTTTTAATAGTCGAAAGTGATTGGAAGGTGACAAACACCCCTCTCACGCCCACCGTTTCCTCAAACACACCCAATCAAAATTTTGAGATAGCCATGTTGTTTAACATAGTTGAAAGTTCTGGAAGTTCGGTCTTAGAGGATGACAGCCACCCTAAGATACGTTGGGGTAAAGGTTGTAATTTATGCCCTGGGGCATTTTAGTTGTTTATAGAAAGTGTTGTCATTTTCGAAAGGGCTCATTCGATTGGAAATAAAAAGGCCTAGGGTCATTTTTAATAGTCGAAAGTGATTGAAAAGCTTGATAGTTTTATAGTAATGATCGATGTGTTTATAATGTACTATTTGTTGTTTTTGTTTAGACCAGGGCACTTTGTATCCAAGTAGGTATCGTGGGAACTTCGAAAGGAGCTCATTCGATTGAAAATACAAAGGGCTAATGCCCTTTTTAATGGTAGAAAGTGATTGGAGGGCAACTAATCCCCTTCCAAGCCAACCCTCCTATTTCTGCTCTTAAAATTTAACCAAAACAAAATAGCGTAGGTGTATCCAAGCTATCAAAGAAAGTAAACAGATTTTTTTGCGAATGGTATCAAGTTTTCCATTTCAGGTCAACTAGAGGAGGTATGAAACTAAATTAAACAGTACTATTTGTGTCCAGAATTTCAAAAAGGTTTATGTTATTGAAAAATGCTGAAAATTTTTCTCAAGTATACAAATAGCTGGCGAAACTTTAAAGTCTTAAAAAACGAAAGAATTTAAAGGGTTATTTTCTTTTTCCCTGAAAAAACTATGTCAACATAAAACGAACAGAAATTAATTAAAAAAACTTTCGTTTTTGGTTTCATTTATTTATCGATGCTGATCTGCGGTAGTTTTACGCTTGGTAGATTATTTGATTTTATTTTTGCTCATTTTTTGTTTAATGGAGTTCTTTACTTTTCTTTGAAAAACTTATTTTGTGGAAAGTTTTTCAAATTAATCATAGGCAGCGCACTAGCGCTGCCTAAGTAAAGAACGATGTGGGCACAATGGGTTGCTTTTTTTGTTTTTTTTTCTCTATACTCGGGCACTTCGTATCGAAGGAGTCGTCGTAGAAACTTCGAAAAGGGCTCACTCAATTGGAAATTGGAGTGGCTAGTGCCCTTTTTAATAGTCGAAAGTGATTGGAGGGCAACTCTCCCCCCCCCCCACGCCAAACATTCCCCCAAACATATCCAATCAAAATTTTGAGATAGCCATTTTGTTCAGCGTAGTTGATTTCCAGATAGAAAATATGTTTTTGAGAAGGACACAACCCTTAGGGCAAGGGTTTTAAGTTATGCCCTGGGGGCATATAAGGTTTTTGTAGAAGGCGTTGTCCTAGAAAATTCAAAACAGGCTCATTCGATTAGAAATTCAAAGGGCTAGTGCCCTTTATAATAGTCGAAAGTGATTGGAGGGCAACTAGCCCCACGCCCATCATTCCCCGAAATACATCTAATCAAAATTTTAAGATAACCATTTTATTCAGCGTAGTTGATTTCCAGATAGAAAATATGTTTTTGAGGAGGACACTCCCCCAAAACTCTCAGGGCAAGGGTTTTAAGTTATGCCCTGGGGGCTTATACGGTTTACATAGAACGCGTTGTCGTAGAAACTTCAAAACATGCTCATTCGATTGGAAATTAAAAGGGCCGGTGCTCTTTTTAATAGTAAAAAGTTATTGGAGGGCAACTCGCCCCCCCCCCACGCCCATCATTGCCCCAAACACATCCAATCAAAATTTTGAGATAGCCATTTTGTTCAGCGTAGTTGATTTCCAGATAGAATATATGTTTTTGAGGAGGACACTCCCCCAGAGCCCGCAGGGCAAGGGTGTTAAGTTATGCCCTGGGGGCGTATAAGATTTTTATAGATTTTTATAGGCTTTGACGTAGAAAATGCAAAACAGGCTCATTCGATTGGAAATTCAAAGGGCTAGTGCCCTTTTTAATAGTTGAAAGTGATTGAATGGCAACTAGACCCTTCCCCATGCCCATCAATCCCCCAAACACATCCAATCAAAATTTTGAGATAGCCCTTTTGTCCAGCGTAGCTGATTTCCAGATCGAAAAATATTTTTGAGGAGGACACTCCCCCACAACCCTCAGGGCAAGGGTTTTAAGTTATGCTTTGGGGGAATATAAGGTTTTTATAGAAGGCGATGTCGGAGAAACTTCAAAATGGGCTCATTCGATTGGAAATTCAAAGGGCTAGAACACTTTTTAATAGTCGAAAGTGATTGGAGGGCAAATAGCAACCCCCCCCCCTCACGCCCATCATTCCCCCAAACACATCCAATCAAAATTATGAGATAGCCATTTTATTCAGCGTACTTGATTTCCAGATATAAAATATGTTTTTGAGGAGGACACCCCCCCACAACCATCAGGGCAAGGGTTTTAAGTTATGCACTTGAGGAATATAAGGTTTTTATAGAAGGAGTTGTCGTAGAAACCTCAAAACAGGCTCATTCGATTGGCAATTCCAAGGGCTAGTGCCCTTTTTAATCGTCGAAAGTGATTGGAGGGCAACAAGCCCCCCCCCCTCGCCCATCATTTCCCCAAACACATCCAATCAAAATTTTGAGATAGTTGTTTTGTTCAGCGTAGTGGATTTCCAGATAGAAAATATATTTTTGAGGAGGACACTCCCCCACAACCCTCAGGGCAAGGGTTTTAAGTGGGCACAATGATTTTTTTTTTTTTGGTTTTTTCTCCAAACCCGGGCACTTCGTATTGAAGGAGTCGTCGTAAAATCTTCGAAAAGGGCTCATTCGATTGGAATTTGGAGTGGCTAGCGACCTTTTTAATAGTCGAAAGTGATTGGAGGGCAACTACACCCCCCCCCCCACGCCCATCATTTCCCCAAACACATCTAATCAAAATTTTGAGATAGCCATTTTGTTCAGCGTAGTTGATTTCCGGATAGAAAATATGTTTTTGAGAAGGACACTCCCCCACAACCCTCAGGGCAAGGGTTTTAAGTTATGCCCTGGGGGCATACAAGGTTTTTATAGAAGGCGTTGTCATAGAAACTTCAAAACAGACTCATTCGATTGGAAATTCAAAGCGCTAGTGCCCTTTTTAATAGTTGAAAGTGATTGGATGGCAACTAGCCCCCCCCCCCCTACGCCCATCATTCCCCCAAACACATCCAATAAAATTTTTGAGATAGCCATTTTTTCAGCGTAGTTGATTTCCAGATAGAAAATATTTTTTTGAGGAGGACACTCCCCCACAACCCTCAGGGCAAGGGTTTTAAGTTATGCCCTGGGGGCATATAAGGTTTTTATTGAAGGCATTGTCGTAGAAACTTCAAAACGGGCTCATTCGATTGGAAATTCAAAGGGCTAGTGCCCTTTTTAATAGTCGAAAGTGATTGGAGGGCAACTATCCCGCCCCCTCACGCCCATCATTCCCCCAAACACATCCAATAAAAATTTTGAGATAGCCATTTTGTTCAGCGTAGTTCAAAGTGATTGGAGGACAACTAGCCCCCCCCCCCCCTCACGCCCATCATTCCTCCAAACACATCAGATCAAAATTTTGAGATAGCCATTTTTTTCAGCGTAGTTGATTTCCAGATAGAAAATATGTTTTCCAGAAGGACACTCCCCCACAACCCTCAGGGCAAGGGTTTTAAGTTATGCCCTGGGGGCATATAAGGTTTTTATAGAAGGCGTTGTCGTAGAAACTTCAAAACAGGCTCATTCGAGTCGAAATTCAAAGGGCTAGTACCCTTTATAATAGTCGAAAGAAAATATGTTTTTCAGAAGGACACTCCCCCACAGCCCTCGAGGCAAGGGTTGTAAGTTATGCCCTGAGGGCATATAGGCTTTTTTTAGAAGGCGTTGTCGTAGAAAGTTAAAAACATGCTAATTCGATTGAAAATTCAAAAGGCTACTGCCCTTTTTAATAGTCAAAAGTGATTGGAGGGCAACTAGCCCCCCCTCCCAGGCCCATCATTTCCCCAAACACATCCAATCAAAATTTTGAGATAGTCATTTTGTTCAGCGTAGAAAATATGTTTTTGAGGAGGAAACTCCCCCACAACCCTCAGGGCGAGGGTTATAAGTTATGCAGTGGGGGCATATAAGGTTTTTATTGAAATCTTTGTCGTAGAAACTTGAAAAAGGGCTCATTAAATTTGAAATGCAAAGGGCTAGTACCCTTTTTAATAGTCAAAAGTGATTAGTGATATTTTTTGTTGTTGTTGTTGTTTAGACCAGGGCACTTCGTATCGAAGGACTTGTCGTGGGAACTTCAAAAAGGGATCATTCGATTGAAAATAGAAAGGGTTGATGCCCTTTTTAATAGTCGAAAGTAATTGGAGGGCAACTAATCCCCCTTCCACTCCCACCCTCCCAGGCCCATCCTCCCATTTGCCCATTATATTTAAAAAATAAATGTTGCCTTAAGATTAAATCAAAATGCACTGTGATAATACTTATTCCCAATAAAGCATCTCAGCAATACCCCAAGAACGACTGAGGGTATTATGTTCAAACTTTCGGGGCTACTTGTGCTCTTAAAATTTAACCAAATAAAAATAGCGTAAGTGTATTCAAGCTATCAAAGAAAGTAAACAAATTTTTTTGCGAGTGGTATCAAAAGTTGTCCATTTCAGGTCAACTAGAGGAGGTATAGAACTAAATTAAACAGAACTTTTTGTGTCCAGCTTTATAAAAGGGTATATGTTGTTAAAAATTGCTGGAAATTTTTCTCCATCATACAAATAGCAGGTCAAACTATAAAGTCTTAAAATACGAAAAGAATTAAAGTATTATTTTCTTTTTCTCTGAAAAGACCATGTCAATATAAAACGAACAGAAATTAATTAAAAAACCTTTTTCCACAAAATAAGTTTTTCAAAGAAAAGTAAAAAACTCCATTAGACAAAAAATGAGCAAGAATAAATCAAATAATCTACCAAGCGTGAAACTACCACAAATCAGCATTGATAAACAAATGAAACCCAAAACGAACAGAAATTACAATAAATAACCGAGTCAAACTCAAAACGAGCAAAAATTAACATAAGCTGGGCGCAACACCCCTGTGCCTTCCCAAGGCCAGAGCAAAATTTGTGCATCACTGGAAAAATACAAATGAATGTGCATTGTCAGTTTAATATACATATACTGATATATGTAATCAAAATGTTAATATTATTTGATTTATTAAAGTTATAAAAGCAAAAACATTTATATTTTTTTCAGTAAAGTGCAAATTTTGTTCAAGCCTTGGGAAGGCATAGGGGTTTTGCGCCAAACTTATGTTAATTTCTGCTCGTTTTAGTTTGACTCGGTTATTTATTGTAATTTCTGTTCGTTCTGGGTTTCATTTATTTATCGATGCTTATTTGTGGTATTTCACGCTTGGTAGATTATTTTATTTTATTTTTGCTCATTTTTTGTTTAATGGAGTTCTTTACTTTTCTTTGAAAAACTTATTGTGTGGAAAAAGTTTTTTTAATTAACCTATTTCTAGAACAAACGGCTTATCAACAATATCGCAAGAGCATGGCTTGTATTTTGTCCTGTTACTACTTCGATGAAACATTAGTCATTTCAAGGTATATTTCTTTGATGAAAACCAGTCAGTTTCCTAGTTCTACTGAAAGCTATACTCAGCGGATGGAGCGAAAGTCAAGGTTACACTCTCATTCAGCTGAAAAGACAATTCTGACTAACTGAAGAGATGAGGAAGCGTCACCGCTTAACAAAACCTCATCAGAACCCCCAGTCCTCTCGACGGCTGCACTTTCTTGAACATACTTTACCGCGAAAATTGCAACTTAGGGCTATGATCAGAGTTGCCATCCGGATATAATTCCTATCACATGGACATTTTTAGATACTCCCAAGTTTAACGTAAAACCAATCTAATTTGATGAAACTTAAAATGCGAAATTAGTTTATGTACAGTGTTTAACAGACAAATATGTAATGCATAAACATTACAAATCATTAAAAATCAAATTTGTTTCAATTTTAGACATTAGAGAGAAGCATATTCGTTTAAAAGACAAGAAAAATACATGGACAATTTTCTAGCTAGCTTTGAGAAATTTTAAAAAGTGAGCCAGATAAAATATCCTTACATTTTGCCAGCTGTAGTAGGTACAATAGGTGGATCATCTAACTGAAATGGTATTTCCCAAGGGATATGAAGAGATGGCGCAAGCTGTCTCAGTATCATATTCCCAATAATTTTGGCACAATCGTCATAGTACTTGGCGGAATTTTTCACAAAACTGAAACCATTTACATCACATACATAAGATTTGCCATTGGCTCTGTAAAGGAAGAAAAAACAATGAAACATTAAAAAGTACCAAACTCTATTCAAGACAGGCTTTTGTCCTTTTTTCACTAAAAGGAAGGATTTATCCATAACGTTGCAAAAGCTGGCAGTCACCCTCCAACAAATAGCCCATAAAGTAATATCCTTGAAACATTTCACTTGATATAATGAGACAAAACTAAGACAAAAGACGCGTAAAAAAAGAAGAAGAAATAATCTAAAAGCAGCGTGTGCATAAAGAGAAAAAAAAAGATGAAAAAATAAAGCCTTGAAAAGAAAAACAGTGACCAACAAAATGAATTATCACTTTCGCGAAACGTGGAAGCACAGATATGGGGAAGGCATAAAAGAGGTGATTTAAACTGACATAAGATCCCAGTAGGGATATCTAAGCGAATGGGGAGTAAACAAAGGTAGAATACATAAAAAATGGATATCTTTGATTTAACAGCTAATATATTCCATTATTATCATGCCAGTTCTAATTTCCAGTCTTTTTTTTTGTGTGTTGGTGAAGAATTTTAGTAGACAACCTTAGTGATAATGTTGCCAATAATATACTAATGAATTTTTACACAATCCATGATGAACAAAGTGGTGCTAAGTGCAAAAATTGTTTGAGTGACCATATTTTTTTTTGTTTCAGAAACATCAATGAGTTAATGGACCTTATTCCTGACGAAATTAGCCTTATCTTAAATAAGCACTAGATAGAAGTAGCACTTTCTTGCAGTGTTTTAAGTACGCAGATACCCGGGTTGCAGCGGTGGCTAGCAACCTAGTAAGAGACGATAACGTCCAATGTTAAGAAATGTAACAACCCATAACCCCTAAAAACAGACTCAGATCCAAACAAAAAATACCCCATTAGAACCGCCTTGTTTGAAACCCTTAAATAAGAGACTTACTTTCCATTGGCTTGAACATTAAGGGAAATATATTGGCCTGAAAATCAAGAAAAGTGGCAGCCACTACAGCAGTCTGGCTAAACGCCATCTTTTTTTTTCCTTTTCTTTGTTCTTTTCCACAGATAGCTTGGCACTGGAACCCTGTAGAGGGTTGTTCAATGGCTCATTTCAAAGAAAATTACTTGATCTAGTGCCATTTGTAATTACATTTTTCTTATTTTAAATAAAATCAATATTTCCACTAAAAACTGCATTTTTATGGCCAATTCATCTTGATGAATGACGTCATAAACGTAGGTAGTAACCATATATGAAGTAATAAGTGAATGCAATATTTATACGCGCTTATCTTTCGACAAGATGATATAATACATACATATTGGATCGATGTAGTTCATTATAAATGGGGATTATGTAAGTTTCCACGGACATAGCTGAAACCTAGTAAAGAAAAAACTACAGCGCATAGTGAGTAAAAATAAAACAATACAGGTATCTTTTGAAATATCGCTTATATGGGGTATGGTTCCATACTGAGGATCGTGTCTTACTATTCTAACTAAGAAAAAGCCATAGGATTTTTCCTGTTTGTAATACGGGTTTCTAAAAAAGAGCAATTATTCTTGTTTTTAATCAGGGTTTACATAATCAGGGTTGCAGTTCCGGGTTGAGGCTGTATATTCTTTTTTAATGAACTGTGTTGTGATGATTGTTCAGATGTTAGACCGTGATGGCAAGATTACAAAATTGTTTCTCGAAAAGTTGTTCAAAAAATTAAAAAAATCTAAGCAAAATGAATATAAAGATTTATATTTGAGGCCACAAGTCCTTACAGACTTATTAAATCTTCCATTCAAAATAAAGGTAGGCTTTGTAAAGTCAATGTATTTCAGAAAGAACCCAAGATGAATTATGTGAAAAAAGGAAAGGTTGAAGAGTTTAAGGTATATTTCGATCCCTGTCCTAATCCTGAAGAGCTTTTCTGTAGTTTAAGTGAAGAAAATGATCTTCTTTGGTTTTTCTAAATTTGAGTCTTCTTGTCTATTTCAAATTGTTGAATTCAGCAGTAAAATGGAAGTGGCACTATGCCTTAAATCATTGAAAGGCATAAAATCTGCTTTCACATTCTACGACAGGAGTGGGAGTATGAATGTCGGGATGGATTCCTCTCAGTTGATTAAAATTGTCCAAATATATGAAATGTAGACAAAAACTAGCCCAAAATGTAGTAGCTTTAAATTAGCCACGAAAAATTGGATAACTCCAAAAAAATATGTGACTTTATTTATTTCGGTCACTTTATCGTCAATATTATCGATATCAAACATGAAGAAACAAAAAGTTCCACTTAAAAAAGTAGAGAAAGCAACAGCCTTTGAGGTATTCAATTTAAAAAAGGGCATTGAATTAAACATAGTCTTTGATAAGACTCATAAAATAAAAATAGAGACAAAAGATTTCAGAGTATCAGTAAAACAAAGAACAATGGTGGAGAGGGAAGAAACCGAGAAACCATAACCAAAATTTGAAGCAAAATTTAAATTAAAATTATCAACTTTCGATACTGGGCTTCCTATCGGCCAATTAAGTATCAAAGAGGCAGAGGCCAATGCTGAGTATTTTGAGGCTTGGCAAGAATTTAAATTTGAGATAAGTGCAGTAGAAATTGAAAGCACACACTGGGGTAAAATTCTGCGTAAATCAGAGGAGAAGAGTAAGGAAAACCTTGTAATGATTAAAGCGGAAAAACAACCACTGACCGATTACAAATTGAGAAATATCTGGAAACATTGTGTGGATTGTGAGGTCACTACAGTAAATATGCTTTTCCTGTACTATAGTGCAAACATAAAAAATATTATGAAGTCTGTTGATGATGTTTCTCCATTATTTGACGAGATTTTCTCAAGAAAAGTAAAAGAGAAGACTATCGCTTTATTAAAAACGCATGTTGACTTCTTAAAAAAACTCCTTACTTGATCGAGTAATGTATAATGTTTGCATTGACTTACCAACTATAATAATTCCCAAAAGTTCAACTGAAAGCTCGGATGAAATAATCCTCAATTTGGGTAAACTCAGTTTGAAAACTGAAGTTGGGGTTGATTCTATGGAAGAATCTCAAGCATCGAAACACGTTTATGATTAGTACGAGGTAAAACTTGAAAAAGATCACCTTTTTTTAAGAAAGAAAGCAATCGAAACTAATGTGTTATGGAATATCATAACGCAGCACGTTAGAATTGGCATCGACATAAATCGAATTATTTGCAAGACTTCAAATCGAATTGAATTGTTACTATAGAACGACTCGAACTTCTATCTTCCTTGTCAGGAGGAGAGCTCACTAGCCAATGCGCTACAGCAACTAAAAGTACAGAAGTAATTATAGGGTTGATGATGTGTCTAGACATTCCTCACGCAGTCACACCGGCAGGTTTCCTAAATTTAGTACAAATAATCTCAATTCTTTGTTGGGGATGAAAAGTACATAGAAGTATACTGATCAACTTCTGAGGTGAACCATAACCCATATTAACCAAAAGTTGAAATACTCGCTTTGAAAAAAAACTTCTTGCATCAATGAATGCCAGTAGCTTAAATTGGGGGGAAGGGGGGGGGGGTTATTATCTTACATGATTTTTTTTTTGCGTTCTCCCTCTAAGATTCAAGAAAATTTATTCGTGGTTTTTACATTAAGGAACGAACTGTAGCCCATAGTAGCTCAATTTGAAATAAATATAGTAGGGAAGGAACTCTTGCCTATGCCAACTTATATCAAACAGTTCGTGGTAACGAACTGTAAGTAAGGAGCGACCCGGCTCAATGGTAACCGAAACTCTAAAAAACGGGATTTTGATACCAATAGATACATCAAAAGAATCAGATTTTAATTCTGATTTCAAATATATAAGTTTCATTAAGTTTAATCTTACCCATCAAAAGTTACGTGCCTGAGAAAATTTGGCTGATTTTCGAAAAAAGGGGGAAAGACCCCTAAAAGTTATAGAACCTTAATGAAAATCACACCATCATATTCAGCGTATCAGAGAACCCTACTGTAGAGGTTTCAAGCTCCTATCTACAAAAATGTGGAATTTTCCATTTTTTGCCAGAATAAAGATCACGGATGCGTGTTTATTTGTTTTTTTTTTGTTTTTTTTTCTTTCTTTCTTTCTTTTTCCCAGGGGTGATCGTACCGACCCAGTGGTCCTAGAATATCGTGGGAGGGCTCATTGGAAAGGAAATTAAAAGTTATAGTGCCCTTTTTAAGTGACCAACAAAAATTGAGGGCAACCAGGCCCCCTCCTATGCTCATTTTTTTCCCAGTCACCCGATCAAAATTTTGAGATAGCCATTTTGTTCAGCATGGTCGAAAATATGATAAAAATGTCTTTTAGGATGACTTGATCCCCCAAAGTCCCCAGGGGGAGGGCTGAAAGTTATGAACTTTACTCAATGTTAACATTTAGTATATGTTATTGGTAAGTATACAGACTTTTTCAGAGGAGATATTTTCGGGTCGTTGGAGGCAGGAGAGGATGGTGCGCTAGAGGGAATGATCTTTCCATGAAGGACGTTGTCATGGTGGAAGGGACATTGCTCTGCAGGGGGCGCCGGATTTCCCAGCAGTATTAAAGAGAAAGATCAGGAATTAAATAAAAAAAACAAGTTTTTCAACTGATCAACTGATTGTGATTAAGAGGTCATTTTTAAAGAACTGGAAAAAAAAATTCGAACTATAGTTTAAAGAGCAGGGTATTGACTAGGGGGCGAACCCCCTAGTATACGTGTTAAAAATTTATGAATATAGAAGTTCGTTACGTAAGTTAATTCTAAGTTACGTATATTTATTACTAATAAAAACGTTCGTAAATAAAATTAAACAAGTTTCGAGAAAGCCATTTAACCAAATATAATATGCAAATTTTGTTTTAATTATTCATGTACGGTGAGCCAAAATCAAAACCTGCATTAATTCGAAAACGTTCAAAAATTAAATAAAAAAAACAAGTTTTTTTAACTGAAAGTAAGGAAGGACGTTAAAACTTAAAACGAACAGAAATTATTCCGTATATGAAAGGGGCTGTCCCCTCCTCAACGCCTCACTCGTTACGTTAAAGTTTGAATTTCTCACAACTCTATTTTTTAAAACAATAAAAAAATTTATCTTAAAGAGCGAGGTTTTGTAGAGTGGAGATCCCCTTTCAAATTAGGGAAAATTTCTGTATGTTTCAAGTTTTAAAGCCGTTCCTTACTTTCAGTTAAAAAAACTTGTTTTTTTTATTTAATTTTTACATTAAAAGACGATCATTAGAATAACAAACCATTACATACATTGGACTTAGTTAGCTACCTGATTGTTTGAGGTTCGTCTCTTATCCGGATTGCAGCGGTAGCTAGCAACCTAGTAAGAGACGATCACGCTCCATAGTAAAAACTAAAGTAACCCATAACACCTGAAAAAAGATTCAGACCAAAACAAGAAGTACACTATTAGAACCGCCTTGTTCAAAACTTTTATATAACAAACTTAAATTCCTTTGGCTTGAATAACAAAGAAAATATAGACTTGAAAATCAAGAAAATTGACTTTAACCACGATAATCTCCACAAACGACATATTTTTTTCTTTCCGCTTTTTCTTCCTCCTCAGCTAGCTGGGCACTGGAAAATCATAGAGAGCTGTATAATAGCTCATTTTAAATGAAATTACTACATCTAATCACTTTTGTAATTAAAAATAAAATAGTTTTTAAAGTAGAATCAATTTTGTCCAAAAAATTCATTTCTGGTGTATTTTCATACTGCAGTCTATTCAAAGATATTTGAATTTTGAAGCAATCAAACAGTTCATGTTAATGAACTCTATAGTAATAATAGCTACTTGTCTCAATAGTAACCGAAACTCTAAATAAAGAAATTTTGATATCAATAGATACATAAACGCAAACAGTTCGTTATAACTAACTGTATGTTTTATAGTAAGAGCGAATCGTCTCAATAGTAATAACTTGCTACATCTAATTCCTTCTGTAATTAAAGTTAAAATATTTTTTTAATAGTTCCGGTTTTTTTTACATTAAAGAACGAACTTTAGTCCATAGTAACTGAAGTTATATTAAAAAACGATCATGAGGAGATCATACATAAGGGATCGATACTGTAAATTGGAATTTTGTATCGGCGGTATCATGTTTACATTAAAATTTATCATAAAGAACGACCTCTTGCCTATACTAAATTTTATCTGCCACTTAATTATAGTATAGGTTAGTAATTCAACAGATAGCTTGGCACTGGAACATCGTAGAGAGTTGTTCAATGGCTCATTTTAAAGAAAATTAATGGGGTTAAAAACTTCTTGTAATTAAAATAAATTATATTATGACATTAAGAAATTTTAATTATGTTGCTTAAGAAATCATCATAAGTTAAAATTTCCCATACAAAATTTGAACTCAAGCCAACTGGGTGAGAGCTATCCCAACCTCTAGACCATATAGGATTTATTAAAATATCCGATTAATGACGTTTATATTAAAGAACAAGTTATAAACCTAGTTAGCTGTCTGTTTATTTGAGGATCGTCTCTTACTATTCCAAAGAAGAAAAAGCCGTAGGCTTTTTCCTGTTTATAATTTATATTCTGGATTCAAGCGGTAGTTATAGTAAAGAACGGACTCAAGCCCAAAACAACTGAACCCTGTGGTTCATTCATATGATCTTCCTTATTTTAGCTAGGATGTAAATAAAACGAGTTTCTTTTTTATTTCATAATAAAGAAAGACCTCTTGCCTATACTAAATTGTATGCATCACTTAATTATAGTATAGGTTAGTAATTCCACAGATAGCTTGGCACTGGAACATCGTAGAGAGTTGTTCAATGGCTCATTTTCCGGGTTGCAGCGGTAGCTAGCAACCTAGTAAGAGACGTTAAGAAATATAAAAACCCATAGTTCCTAAAAAAGGAGTCAGATCAAAACAAAAAGTACACCATTAGAACCGCCTTGTCCGAAACCCCTGTATAGGAAACTTTCTGTCCCTTGGCTTGAACAGAAAGGGAAATATATTGGCTTGAAAATCAAGAAAAGTGGCAGCTACTACAACATTCTTTCTAAACGGGATATTTTTTTCTTTTTTTCTTTTTTTCTTTGTTTCCAGAGATAGCTTGGCACTGGAACATCGTAGAGGGTTGTTCAATAGCTCATTTTAAAGGAAATTAATTGGGTTAAAAACCTTTTGTAACTAAAATAAATTATTTCTAAAAGAGAATAAATTTTTCCACCAAAAACTGCATTTTCGATGTCTTTTCACACTGCAGTCTTTCAAACATAATCGTATACCTGCGGTAAGATTTGAACCCACGCCTCCGAAGAGACTGGTGGCTAACACCAGTGCCTTGGACCACTCGGCCAGGTTGCCTCTCATAAATAATATATATGTGAATCCGGGTTGCAGCAGTAGCTAGCAATCTAGTAAGAGACGATCAGTCCAATGCTAAGAAATATAACAAAACTCCTAAAAATAGAGTCAGATCAAAACAAAAGTACATCATTAGAATTACCTTGTCTGAAACCCTACTAGATAAATATTGAATGTCGTCATAGTTTTATATTAGAGCTATGACGTGAATAGAAAAACACGAAATTATAATTGTTGTTTCTGAAGACGTCATGAAATAATATCATTGCGCTATGACGTCAATAAAATCCGGGTTGCAGCGGTAGCTAGCAACCTAGTAAGAGACGATCACCTCCAATGTTAAGAAATATAAAAACCCATAGCTCCTAAAAAAGGAGTCAGATCAAAACAAAAAGTACACCATTAGAACCGCCTTGTCCGAAACCCCTGTATAGGAAACTTTCTGTCCCTTGGCTTGAACAGCAAGGGAAATATATTGGCTTGAAAATCAAGAAAATTGACTTTAACCACGTTATTCTCCACAAACGGGATATTTTTTTCTTTCCGCTTTTTCTTTCTGCTCAGCTAGCTGGGCACTGGAAAATCATAGAGAGCTGTATAATAGCTCATTTTAAAGGAAATTGCAACATCTAGTCACTTTTGTATTTAAAAATAAAATACTTTTTAAAGTAGAATCAATTTTGTCAAAAAAATTGCATTTTTGATGTATTTTCATACTGCAGTCTTTTCAAAGATATTTGAATTTTGAAGCAATAAAACAGTCCATGTAATGAACTCTATAGTAATAATAGCTACTTGTCTCAATAGTAACCGAAACTCCTGGAACCAAAATTTTCTTTTTTGGCTTAATCGCTAAAATTATTATGTAAACTGCAAAAATATTTATGATGCCTAATCAGTAATAGTAATTTTTTAATTTAAACAACAAAAATACATGAAAATTCTAAAATTAGTTTTGCTTTTTGTCTCCTGGAAGAAATTTTTTTTTCATCTCAGTTCAAATTTATTATTGTATCCTGTAACCCGTAAAGTACATATCTCCATATTATTGTCTCATAATTGCAATTATTTTAGTTTTCAGTCCAGAATCACTAAACTTATTATTTAAACTGCAAAAATATTTATGGTGTCTAACCAATAATACTAATTTTGTAATTCAAACAAGATAAATACCTGAAAATTTTAAAATTAGTTTTGTTTTATGCTAGGTTTTAGATACTCGACACGGGATTTTGTGTGCTTAATAATTTTAAATCTTGAAAAAATATGGTCTCACGCGAGTGGAAAAAAAGAAAGAATAACCAAAAACAATATCAAAATAGAACAATCCAAATTTCTACTAATAGAAAACTTTACTACACAAAAAATAAAGCTAACATCCTGAAATATAAGAAAAGTTTATTTAAAAGAGATAAAAATGCCACCAAACGCAATAAAGCTCGAGCACGCGTAAGGATTGCTACTAAGATGTCTTGTGATCCAGGATTTAAGAAGTTACATTAAGGGACGATCATTGCAATAACAAACCATTGCAGACTTTGAACTTAGTTAGCTACTTGACTGTTTGAGGTTAGTCTCTTACTATTTCAAAGAAGAAAAAGCCGTAGACTTTTTCCTGTTTGTAATTATTATAATAAAGATCAAACTCTTCCCTATACTAACTTGCATACGCAACTTCACTATAGTTAAGATTACAGTATTTATATTTTTACATTAAAAGACGATCACTGAAATAACAAACCATTCCATACATTGGACTTAGTTAGCTACTTGATTGTTTGAGTTTCGTCTCTTACTATTTAAAAGAAGAAAAAGCCGTAGGCTCTTTCCTGTTTGTATTTATAGTTAAAAAACGAACTCAAGTCCAAAGAAACTGAACACTGTGGTTCATTCATATTATCTTCATTATTTTAGCTAGAATGTAAATAAACAAGTTTCTTTTTTAAATTTTAAATTGAAAAGATAGTGCTTTTAATTCAACATATTAAAAGTTCTCCCCGACGGGGAATCGAACCCCTTCTTCCAGGTAACAAGTGAGCATACTTACCATTAGACTATCGAAGACTTATAAAATAAAAGTTACATATAAGATATGATAATAATTTTTTAATCCGGGTTACATAAAGGCTCGCTCATCGAATTTTTACATTAAAGAACGAACTTTAGTCCATAGTTTATATTAAAGGACGATCATTAGAAAAGCACACCATTGCATATATTGGACTGAGTTAATTTTTCAGTTTAGATTTACAGTAAAGAAAGATCTCTCGCCCATAGTAACTGATATACGACTTTACAATTGGAGACTTGAATCCGGGTTGCAGCGGTAGCTAGCAACCTAGTGAGAGACGATCACGTCCAATGTTAATAAATATAAAAACCCATAGTTCCTAAAAAAGGAGCAACTTGCTGTCCCTTGGCTTGAACAGCAAGGGAAATATATTGGCTTGAAAATCGAGAAAAGTGGCAGCTACTACAACATTCTGCCTAAACGGGATATTTTTTTTTCTTTTTTCTTTCTTGTTTTCCACAGCTTGGCGCTGAAACATCGTAGAGAGTTGTTCAATGGCTCATTTTAAAGCAAATTAATTGGGTTAAAAATCTTTTGTAACTAAAATAAATTATTTCTAAGAGAGAATAATCCGGGTTGCAGCGGTAGCTAGCAACCTAGTAAGAGACGATCACGTCCAATATTAAGAAATATAAAAACCCCTAACTCCTAAAAAAAAAGAGTTAGATCAAAACAAAAAATACACCATTAGAACCGCCTTGTCCAAAAACCCTACAAAAGAAACTTACTGCCCTTTTGCTTGAATAACAAAGAACATGTAATGGCTTGAAAAGCAAGAAAATTTACTTTAATCACGCTAATCTCCACAAACGGGATATTTTTCTCTTTCTTTCTTCTTTTCCACAGATAGCTTGGCACTGGCAGATCGTAGAGAGTTGTTCAATGGCTCATTTTAAAGGAAATCTCTAGATCTAGTGCTATTTGTACTTATTTTTTTTTAATTAATTATTTTTTACGAAAAACTTAATTTTTTATATACAATATTGATCAATGACGTCATAGTCGTTGGATGTAGTTAGTATTACATAAAGGCTCAATCATCGAATTTAAGCTGAAAATAAGTAAAGGACAATTATGCCTCCATATATTCAAAGTGATGTATAAGATTTCCCATTACATCTGTAAACTGTTCCACAGTTGCCGGTCCATACCTTGGAAGCTTTTCACTAAACATGCAACATTTCTTTTGGATATTACTATGAAGTTTTGCGAAAGCATCTCTAGCTGACTTTTCAACAAAATCTATTTTTTCAGAGATAATTTTAATCTTTAATTTTGAATATTTTTACATTAAGGAACGAGCTATAGCCCATAGTAACTGAAGTAATAAAATTACATTAAAAGACAATCATTGGAATAACAAATAGTAACTGAAGTAATAAAAGGACTCCTTATATACATTGTTATTTTAATTATATTTCTTAATAAATCATAAGGTAAAGAACGAACTCTAGGCCATAGTAACTAATTTAATTTTGAAAAGAAAGAATTACGGCAGAAACTTAAATGGCTGTAGAAGTAAGCTACAAGTTATAAAAAAGCTCTACTGAAATTTGAACTCCTATCGCAGGATTCAAAGTCCTAAGTGCTAAACATTACACAAAGAAACGTTCATGTAAAAACGAATTTTAACAGTATAAGATAAAGCAGAGAAAGGACTTTAACCATCAGTATTGCAATGACGTCATTTGCCAATATAATTTTGAATTCATCCTAACAATATTTAAGAATTTTTCTTTTTAATATCCGGGTTTCAGTGTTAGCTAGCAACCTATTAATCCCGCATATATATTTTAAACCTAGTTAAAAAAAAGTTTCAAACATTTTGTGTTAACGAATTGTATAGTAAGAGCGACTCGTCTATATAATAACCGAAAAAAAAAAGGAATTTTAATATCAATAGATACATTAAAAGAATTGAATTTTTATGCTTTTTCTAAGTATGTAGGTTTCATCAAGTTTAGTATTATCCATCAAAAGTTGCAAGCCTGATAAAATTTGCCTTATTTTCGAAAAAAAGTGAAAAACACCCCCTAAAAATCATAGACTTTTGATGAAAATCACACCATCAGATTCAACGTATTAGAGAACCTTACTGAAGAGGTTTCAAGCTCCTATCTGCAAAAATGTGGAATTCTGTATTTTTTTTATAGTCCGGGTTGCAGCGGTAGCTAGCAACCTAGTAAGAGACGATCACGTCCACTGTTAAGAAATATAAAAACCCATAGTTCCTAAAAAAGAGTCAGATCAAAACAAAAAGTACACCATTAGAGCCGCCTTGTCCGAAACCCCTGTATAGTAAACTTTCTGTCCCTTGGCTTGAACAGCAAGGGAAACATATTGGCTTGAAAATCAAGAAAAGTGGCAGCTACTACAACATTCTGCCTAAACTGGATATTTTTTTTATTTTCTTTCTTTTCCACAGATAGCTTGGCACTGGAACATCGTAGATAGTTGTTCAATGGCTCATTTTAAAGAAAATTAATTGGGTTAAAAATCTATAGTAACTAAAATAAATTATTTCTAAAAGAGAATAAATTTTTCCACCAAAAACTGCATTTTTGATGTCTTTTCACACTGCAGTCTTTCAAACATAATCGTATACCAGCGGTAAGATTTGAACCCACGCCTCCGAAGAGACTGGTGTCTAACACCAGTGCCTTGGACCACTCGGCAAGGTTGCCTCTCATAATTTGGGTTGCAGCAGTAGCTAGCAACCTAGTAAGAGACGATCAGTCTAATGCTAAGAAATATAAAAACCCAAAACTCCTAAACATAGTCAGATCAAAGCAAAAGTACATCATCAGAACTACCTTGTCTGAAACCCTACTAGATAAATAATGAATGTCGTCATAGTTTTATATTAGAGCTATGACGTGAATAGAAAAACACGAAATTATATTGTTGTTTCTGAAGACGTCATGAAATAATACCATTGCGCCATGACGTCATGAAATAAAATCATTAGGCCATGACGTCATAATTACTACTTAAGAACGACAAAGATGTACATGGTCTCAATCGTGAATTGTATAATGGTTAGATCAAAGCAAGCAACAAGCAAGTTAAAAAAACAGTACTACACAGACAACAGAGATAGTATCTTGAAAAGAGAAAAGCAAAGGTATTCAACCAGCCAGGCGTATCGAGAAGTAAAAATTGAGAGAGAAAAAAAAAACAGCCAGATGTGTTATCACAATGAAGAAGATTATAGACATGCAAAAATTGAAACATCCAAACAAAAGATCAAGGAGCGTTATCAGAATGATGAAGATTATAGAGAAGCAACAATTGAGCAGGCTAAACAACAGATCAAGGAGCGTTATCACAATGAGGAAGATTACCGAAAAATATATATGAAAAAAGTTGCTACTAGAATAATGGGTAGATACTGGGGTGACAAAAGCTATGAAGAAAAAATTAAATTCTCTGCGAGGTTGTACCGAAGAACGCATAAGGACAAAGGGAAAAATTACATTCAGAAATACAAGAAGATGGCAAAAATGCAGGATGATCTTCGTAAATTGAGAAACATTTTACGCATGTTTTACCAGGATTACGAAAAGTATTCAAAATTACAGATTAAAATTCTCTTTGAAAGAGCGGATGCTGTTGAAAAGTCGGCTAGAAATGCTTTGGCAAAGCTTCATAGTAATATCCAAAAGAAATGTTGTCAGTTTAATGAAAAGCTTGCAAGGTATGGATTGGCAACTGCGGAACAGTTTACAGACTCAATGGAAAATGTTCAACAACACAGTGAATATACGGAGGCGTACTTCTTAGAAAATTCGTATATTAATTTTGGAAGGAGCAATTGCAGTTTATGTAGCAGCAATAAAAATATATATACAACAGCGAAGGAAAAGCAATGTTTTTCAATTATGGCGAAAACGAGCCTGTTAGGGTTATTAGTATATGTGTTTGTAAGACTAATGATTTAGAACAAATTCCTGGAACACCGACCCAAGAAAAAATATTTCTAACTGTGTATTAAACAGTTCTTTTAGTTCTACTAAATATTTGGCAAAAAATTCTCTGTGTAGTAGAACAAACTGTCCTGAAAAGTACGAGACAACTATTGAAAAATGCTCTGAATCTAGATCTGACAAGGAAATTATGATGGCTGAAGTCACCTATAACAATCTGAGTAAACATTCAAAACCAAAAATTGGGCAGCAGGTTACTTGGCAATGTCACCCTGATATCTGCAAGCTCTATCCGACGGATATTGAATTATGTCAAATTCTTTTTGATATCCTTGAAAATAATATAGCATTAAAATTTTCAACTGAAAAAGTGGTTAATTTCTACCTTGGCGAATTGGATTATTGTGAAATCAATTACAGGGACACAAGAAAGCATGGGCATTCGTTATACTGTATCCCAAATGAGGGATGTCAGAGCTATTTGCGTTCTCTAAGGGCACTAGCTCCACATTTTCCTGTCTTGACCTGTTTCATTAATAACGTATATAAGGCAGTATCAAAATCTAAGATTATACAAAGTATTAATCTACTAAAAGTCTAGCGCTCGTACAAGGAATTAAGTCATTATTTAGGAGGAGTGTCAAGTAGAATCTTTCGTAATAGTCAATACGTCATCTACGGTGATAGCAATATTAGAGTTTCTGTAGATGAAAATACAATAATAATATCATTTGGTGAGAGCCTTGATAATGTAGCTAACATTATGGATGTATACCCCACAATGCATTGTGACAGTTGCGAGCAGATAAAGACAAAATATCAATTGAAGAGTCTAAGATCTCTTTCAAATAAGAAAGGTTTTGATGTAATGTTGGCCACGATTTTAGAACACCCCCAACTGGATATACCCAAAGATGACAGAGAACAGCTAATTCATTGTACAGGTTGGAAAGAGGATGTCATAGATTCATTCTCTGTTTGTGATTATTGTGCTTGAAAAATGTTGAAAAGTATGGAGAATATCCGATCAGTATTAAATAACCTTCATGTCGACCGTACACCGGAATGCATAAAGTCTTCAAATAATTTTGAAATGGCAGTGATTCGATTTGTAATGCCTTGTCTTACGATCGTCAGATTAGGGCAAGTAACTGCATTGAAGAGACCTAGAACAGAACTTGTTGACGCTCTTAAGGGTAGAATAGTATATCTACCTGTTGATGTACAAACAAATGCAGATATTCAGCCTGAAATTTACAGTAAAGACCAATCTGAAGCCCGTAGTAACTGAAGATCCGGGTTGCACCGTATTATAATAGAAAAGAGGAACTCTCCCTTTTACTGAGTTGCAGCGGTAGTTAGCAACCTAGTGAGATTACATTAAAGAAAGAACTTTTGTCCATAGTTATATTAAAAGACGAGCATTGGAAGATCCTGGTTGCAGCGGTAGCTAGCAACCTAGTAAGAGACGATCAGGCCCCATAGTAAAAACTAAAGTAGCCCATAACTCCTGAAAAAAAGATTTAGATCAAAACAAGAAGTACATAATTAGAACCGCCTTGTCCAAAACCTCTAAATAGCAAACTTACTGTCCCTTGGCTTGAATAACAAGAAAAATATATTGTCTTTAAAATCAAAATAAATTGACTTTAACCACGATATTCTCCACATGCGGCATCTTTTTTTCTTTCCGTTTTTTTTTTGTCTTCTCAGCTAGCTGGGCATTTAGACTAAGAAACGAAATTTACCCCATATTAACGGAAGTAATAAAAGTTACACTAAAAGACGATCATTGGAATTAAAACCATTGAAAACATTGAACTTAGTTAGCTACTTGATTCTTTGAGGTTCGTCTCTTACTATTTCAAAGAAGAAAAAGCCGTAGGCTTTTTCCTGTTTGTAATCATGCATATCCAGGTTGCAGCGGTAGTCTTACATAATTATAATAAAGAACGAATATAAAGTTATTATAATCACATTGATAAGGTTACTGTTTATCCGGGTTGCAGCGGTAGCTAGCAACCTAGTAAGAGACGATCACGTCCAATGTTAAGAAATATAAAAACCCCTAACTCCTAAAAAAGGAGTCAGGTCAAAACAAAAAGTACACCATTAGAACCACCTTGTCCGAAACCCCTGTATAGGAAACTTTCTGTCCCTTGGCTTGAACAGCAAGGGAAATATATTGGCTTGAAAATCAAGAAAAGTGGCAGCTACTACAACATTCTGCCTAAACGGGATATTTTTTTTCTTCTTTTCCACAGATAGCTTGGCACTGGAACATCGTAGAAAGTTGTTTTGTTCAATGGCTCATTTTAAAGGAAATTAATTGGGTTAAAAATCTTTTGTAACTAAAATAAATTATTTCCAAGAGAGAATAAATTTTTCAATTAAAAACTGCATTTTTGATGTCTTTTCATACTGCAGTCTTTTCAAAGATATTTGATTTTTGTACATTAATCATAATCGTATACCAGCGGTAAAATTTGAACCCACACCTCCGAAGAGACTGGTGGGTAACACCAGCGCCTTGGACCACTCGGCCAATCTGCCTCTCATAACTAACAGCAAGAGAAATATATTGGCTTGAAAATCAAGAAAAGTAGCAGCTACTACAACATTCTGCCTAAAAGGGATATTTTTTTTCTTCTTTTCCACAGATAGCTTGGCACTGGAACATCGTAGAAAGTTGTTCAATGGCTCATTTTAAAGGAAATTCATTGGGTTAAAAATCTTTTGTAACTAAAATAAATTATTTCCAAGAGATAATAAATTTTTCAATTAAAAACTGCATTTTTGATGTCTTTTCATACTGCAGTCTTTTCAAAGATATTTGATTTTTGTGCATAAATCATAATCGTATACCAGCGGTAAGATTTGAACCCACGCCTCCGAAAAGACTGGTGGCTAACACCAGCGCCTTGGACCACTTGGCCAATCTGCCTCTCATAACTATATATGTGAATTTGGGTTGCAGCAGTATATAATAAAGAACGACCTCATGCCTATACTAAATTTTATACGCCACTGAATTATAGTATAGGTTAGTAATTCCACAGATAGCTTGGCACTGGAACATCGTAGAGAGTTGTTAAATGGCTCATTTTAAAGGAAATTAATGGGTTAAAAATATTATATTAAAAGACGATCATTAAAAGAACTAAACATTGCATACATTGGACTTAGTTAGCTCCCTTATTCTTTGAGAGTCGTCTCTTACTACTCTAAAGAAGAAAAAGCCGTAGGCTTTTTCCTGTTTCTAATCAGGGTTTACATAATCTGGGTTGTCAATCCGGGTTGCATTATTACAGTAAAGAACGATCTCTCATCCGGGTTGCAGCGGTAGCTAGCAACCTAGTATGAGACGATCACGTCCAATGTTAAGAAATATAAAAACCCATAGTTCCTAAAAAAGGAGTCAGATCAAAACAAAAAGTACACCATTAGAACCGCCTTGTCCGAAACCCCTGTATAGGAAACTTTCTGTCCCTTGGCTTGAACAGAAAGGGAAATATATTGGCTTGAAAATCAAGAAAAGTGGCAGCTACTACAACATTCTTCCTAAACGGGATATTTTTTTCTTTTTTCTTTGTTTCCAGAGATAGCTTGGCACTGGAACATCGTAGAGGGTTGTTCAATAGCTCATTTTAAAGGAAATTAATTGGGTTAAAAACCTTTTGTAACTAAAATAAATTATTTCTAAAAGAGAATAAATTTTTCCACCAAAAACTGCATTTTCGATGTCTTTTCACACTGCAGTCTTTCAAACATAATCGTATACCTGCGGTAAGATTTGAACCCACGCCTCCGAAGAGACTGGTGGCTAACACCAGTGCCTTGGACCACTCGGCCAGGTTGCCTCTCATAAATAATATATATGTGAATCCGGGTTGCAGCAGTAGCTAGCAATCTAGTAAGAGACGATCAGTCCAAGGCTAAGAAATATAACAAAACTCCTAAAAATAGAGTCAGATCAAAACAAAAGTACATCATTAGAATTACCTTGTCCGAAACCCTACTAGATAAATATTGAATGTCGTCATAGTTTTATATTAGAGCTATGACGTGAATAGAAAAACACGAAATTATATTGTTGTTTCTGAAGACGTCATGAAATAATATCATTGCGCTATGACGTCAATAAAATCATTACGCCGTGACGTCATAATTACTATATAAAAAGCGTCAGAACTGTAAATGTTCTCATTTATAATTACATAATGGTTTCAATCAAGCAAGCTGCACGCAAATTGAAAAAACAGTACTACACAAACAACAGAGATAGTATCTTGAAAAGAAAAAAGCAAAGGTATTCAACCGACCAGGCGTATCGAGAAGTAATCAAACAAAACAGCAAGATGTGTTATCACAATGATGAAGATTATAGACATGCAAAAATTGAGACAGCCAAACAAAAGATCAAGGAACGGTATAATGATGATGAATATTACAGAGAAGAAAGAATTGAGCAGGCTAGACAAAAGATCAAGGAACGGTATGATAATGATAAAGATTACAGAGAAGCAAGAATTGAGCAGGCTAGACAAAAGATCAAGGAGCGTTATCACAATGATAAACTTTATAGAGAAGCAACAATTGAGAAGGCTAGACAAATTACTTTAAAGAACGATCTTCAGTCCATAGTAACTGAAGTATTATAAGGAACCATTATATAGATGATGCTTACAGTAATCAAAGGTTACTGTTAACAATGTGTTGAAGAGATATTAAGACTATCATTGGAATATCACACCATGGTATGCATTGGAATTAGGTAGCCACTTGATTGTTTGAGGTTCGTCTCTTACTATTTCAAAGAAGAAAAAGTCGTAGGCTTTTTCCTGTTTGTAATCAGGTTATTATTAATGTTTAATGGTTCAGTTTATTTTTAATGGCTCATTTTAAAGGAAATTGCTACATCTAGTGTATTGTGTAATTAATTAGGCAAAGGACGAAAGGAAATCATATTATTCAAAGAACAAAAGAATAAAGGAAATATGTTCTGTATAATACAGAAGATTCCAGAAGAAAGTTTATAATAAAGATCGAACTCTTCCCTATACTAACTTTTATACGCAACTTCACTATAGTTAAGATTACAGTATTTATATTTTTTTACATTAAAAGACGATCACTGAAATAACAAACCCTTCCATACATTGGACTTAGTTAGCTACTTGATTGTTTGAGTTTCGTCTCTTAATATTTAATAGAAGAAAAAGCCGTAGGCTTTTTCCTGTTTGTATTTATAGTTAAAAAACGAACTCAAGTCCAAAGAAACTGAACACTGTGGTTCATTAATATTATCTTCATTATTTTAGCTAGAATGTAAATAAACAAGTTTCTTTTTTAAATTTTAAATTGAAAAGATAGTGCTTTTAATTCAACATATTAAAAGTTCTCCCCGACGGGGAATCGAACCCCCTTCTTTAAAGTAAAGAACGATCTCTAGCCTGTGTTAAATGAAACAAGCTATTGACAATCATATAAAAGGCAGTAATGTTTATAGGTTTACTTAAAGAACTGGAGATTGTCCGGGTTGAAGCGGTAGCTAGCAATCCAGGTTGCAGCGGTAGCTAGCAACCTAGTAAGAGACGATCGCGTCCCTTAACAAAAACTGCAATAGCCCATAACTCCTGAAAATAAAGTCAGATCAGAGCAAGAAACGAATAAATCCGAATAGCTTAAGCAAAGGCACAATGTACATAAAGGATCAAAATAGTTCATTATAAATGGGGACTAAGTAAGTTTCATCGGATATAGTTTAAATCCGGGTTGCAGCGGTAGCTAGCAACCTAGTAAGAGACGATCACGTCCAATGTTAAGAAATGTAAAAACCCATAGTTCCTAAAAAAGGAGTCAGATCAAAACAAAAAGTACACCATTAGAACCGCCTTATCCGAAACCCCTGTATAGTAAACTTTCTGTCCCTATTGGCTTGAAAATCAAGAAAAATGGCAGCTACTACAACATTCTGCCTAAACGGGATATTTTTTTTTCTTTCTTTCTTTTCCAGAGATAGCTTGGCACTGGAACATCGCAGAGATTTGTTCAATAGCTCATTTTAAAGGAAATTAATTGGGTTACAAATCTATAGTAACTAAATAAATTATTTCTAAAAGAGAATAAATTTTTCCACCAAAAACTGCATTTTTGATGTCTTTTCACACTGTAATTAACTAGACCCTTCCTTCATTACAGTAACGAACGATCTCTCGCCAATAGAACTGATATACGGTGGCGCCAGGGGTAGTACAGTAAGGACCGAAGTCTATCTCATAGTAACTAATGCAACGGGAAAAAGAAAAGTCTAATAAAGAACGACCCTCTGCTTTGAATATATTGCAATTTACAAGGAACTGCGTTACAAATATCATCCGGGTTGCAGCGGTAGCTTGCTCTCTAGTAAGAGACAATCATGTCCAATGTTAAGGAATATATTAGCCCATTACTCCTAAAAATAGTCAGATTAAAATTATAATAAAGAACGACTTCTTCCCTATGCTAAATTTTATACGCCACTTAATTATTACATTAAAAGACGATTATTGGAATAAGGAACAATTGTATATATTGGAATTAGTTAGCTACTTGATTGTTTGAGGTTCGTCTCTTACTATTTCAAAGAAGAAAAAGCCGTAGGCTTTTTCCTGTTTGTAATCAGTTTTTTTATATTTTATAGGCCACTGAACTATAGTATAGGCAAGTAAAGTTATATTTAAGGTCAATATATTCAAATTTTCCATTAAAAGACGATCATTGTTATAATAAAGAACGAATATTTTACCGATTATCTACTAATAACCATATATGACGTAATAAGTGACATGACGTAATATCTAAAACCTATTGTGTACTAATAACCATATATGACTTAATGAGCGACGTGACGTAAAAATTTATTTTCGTTTTTAGTTCAGAATCGCTAAAGTTATAAACTGCAAAAATATTTATTGTGTCTGAACAATAGTTTTAATCTTTTAATTTAGACTAGAAAAATACCTGAAAATTTAAAAATTAGTTTAAGTTTTTGTTAGGTTCTTGATACTTGATACGTGACTTAAACATTCAACTAATGGTTACATAATGGTTTCAATCTAGCAAGCTACACGCAAGTTAAAAAAACAGTACTACCAAAAAAAACAGATATAGCATCTTGAAAAGAGAAAAGCAAAGGTATTCAACCGACCAGGCGTATCGAGATGCGAAAATTGATAGTGACAAACAGCGTTATTATAATGATGTAGTTTATAGACATGCGAAAATTGAGACAGCCAAACAAAAGATTAAGGAACGGTAGGATAATGATGAAGATTAAAGAGAAGCAACAATTGAGACAGCCAAACAAAAAAGCAAGGAACGGTATGATAACGATATAGATTACCGAAACAAACATAAGAAAAAAGTTGCTACCAGAATAATGGGTAGATACTGGGGTGACAAAAGCTATAATGAAAAAATTAAATTCTCTGCGAGGTTGTACCGAAGAACGCATAAGGACAAAGGGAAAAATTACATTCAGAAATACAAGAAGATGGCAAAAATGCAGGCTGATCTTTGTAAATTGAGAAACATTTTACGCATGTTTTATCGGGATCACGAAAAGTATTCAAAATTACAGATTAAAATTCTCTTTGAAAGAGCGGATGCTGTTGAAAAGTCGGCTAGAAATGCTTTGGCAAAGCTTCATAGTAATATCCAAAAGAAATGTTGTCAGTTTAATGAAACGCTTCCAAGGTATGGACTGGCAACTGCGGAACAGTTTATAGATACAATGGAAAATGTTTGACAACACAGTGAATATACAGAGGCGTACTTCTTAGAAAATTCGCATATTAATTTTGGAAGGAGCAATTGCAGTTTATGTAGCAGCAATAAAAATATATATACAAGCATACCTATCAGCAGCGAAGGAAAAGCAATGTTTTTCAATTATGGCAAAAACGATCCTGTTAGGGTTATTAGTATATGTGTTTGTAAAACTAATGATATAGAAAAAATTCCTGGAACACCAACTCAAGAAAAAGTATTTGTAACTGTGTTTTAAATAGTTCTTTTAGTTGTACTGAATATTTGGCAAAGAATTCTGTGTAGTAGAACAAACTGTCCTAAAAAGTACGAGACAACTATTGAAAAATGCTCTGAATCTAGATCTGACAAGGAAATTATGATGGCTGAAGTCACCTATAACAATCTGAGCAAACATTCAAAACGAAAAATTGGGCAGCAGGTTACTTGGCAATGTCACCCTGATATCTGCAAGCTCTATCCGACGGATATTGAATTATGTCAAATTCTTTTTGAAATCCTTGAAAATAATATAGCATTAAAATTTTCAACTGACAAAGTGGTTAATTTCTACCTTGGCGGCTTGGATTATTGTGAAATCAATTACAGGGACACAAGAAAGCATGGGCATTCGTTATACTGTAGCCCAAATGAGGGATGTCAGAGCTATTTGCGTTTTCTAAGGGCACTAGCTCCACATTTTCCTGTCTTGAACTGTTTCATTAATAGCGTATATAAGGCAGTATCAAAATCTAAGATTATACAACATATTAATCTACTAAAAGTCGAGGGCTCGTACAAGGAACTAAGTCATTATATAGAAGAAGTGTCAAGTAGACTGTCGTAATAATAGTCAAGACTTCATCTACGGTGATAGCAATATTAGAGTTTCTGTGGATGAAAATACAATAATAAAATTATTTGGTGAGAGCCTTGATAAGGTAGCTAACATCAGGGATGTATACCCCACAATGTATTGTGACAGTTGCGAGCAGATAAATACAAAATACCAATTGAAGAGTCTAAGATCCCTTTCAAATAAGAAAGGTTTTGATGTAATGATGGCCACGATTTTAGAACACCTACAACAGGACATATCCAAAGATGACAGAGAACAGCTAATTCATTGTACAGGTTGGAAAGAGGATGTCATAGATTCATTCTCTGTCTGTGATTACTGTGCTGGGAAAATGTTGAAAAGTCAGGAGAATGTCCGATCAGTATTAAATAACCTTCATATAGACTGTACACCGGAATATATAAAGTATTTAAATAATTTTGAAATGGCAATGATTCGATTTGTAATGCCTTGTCTTACGATCGTCAGATTAGGGCAAGTAACTGAATTGAAGAGACCTAGAACAGAACTTGTTGACGCTCTTAAGGGGAGAATAGTATATCTACCTGTTTATGTGCAAGCAAATGCAGATATTCAGCCTGAAAAACTTCTTAACATTGATAGTTTTGTAGTCATTGTCAATGGTCAGCCTACTTACAACAAGAATGTTTGGACTGCACTAATAGATCTGAGAAAAGTCCATGAAGCACTGTTGTGGTTAAGAGAGAACAACAGTCTCTATAAAACAATACGTGCATACACCCTAGAAGACTTAAATAAAATACTTGAAGCACGTCTTGCTGAAAAAGCGGTTGGTGTTGATAATTTACCTGAAATACCGGATGCTGCAATCCTTCAGAAACTGACAGAAAGCGCATAATCTACATTGGTTGAACATTTTTCTGTCCAGCCTCTCAATTCAGCGGTTCCAAAAGACTTCATAGAAGATTTTAAGCAGATGAAAGATCTTGGTACTGACAAATTTCAAATCAAGAAACTAAAAGGTGAGAGTGAAGACCTATTTCAGGAAGAACTTGATCTTAAAGTGTTTCCAAATCTTTTCCCGAAAGGCAAATATGGCTTGCGTGACAAGGCAAGACCATTTCGGATTAGGAATGCAGAATATTTTAAATCAAGGCTTCTTAGCAGACATACTAAGTTTTGTCTTGACAAACAGTATCTTTTTCACAGCTTCCAATTGCAAGAATTCTCTTACATGTGTAATAGCGTCGGTCATATGTTGCGGACTGTGAGACCAAATCAAAATACTCGTCAATTTATAGACAGGCTTCATTCCCGTTATGGAGAGATGGAAGCGACTTTGTTTTCTGTTCAATCAAAAATCAGAGGATCTCAGCAGTATTTTCAATCTCTTTCCTATAAAGTAAAGTCAATGATTGAGCAATTGGGTCCACCGACTTTGCTTCTGACAGTTTCAT
Organism: Artemia sp. Qi Xiang Cuo; assembly: GCF_049724085.1. NCBI lineage: Eukaryota > Metazoa > Arthropoda > Branchiopoda > Anostraca > Artemiidae > Artemia > Artemia sp. Qi Xiang Cuo. Next base: position 18,960,186 of record NC_142813.1, on the reverse strand, counting down.
GTGCTGAGTGGTACTCTCCTGAATTTATTGACTATTTACGGACTCTCCATAAGAACTTACCTGGTGTAGCAAAAATTACCCCAGCAGAGTTGACGTGTCTAGATCCAGTTGTCCATGCACTTTGACAAAAATGGACACCTATATTTAATGAGCTAATTTGTTCAAAGACAAATCCTTTGTTTGGTAAAATTAAGGATCATTTCTGGCGTATCGAGTATCAGAAACGAGGTGCACCTCATGTACATTGTGTATTGTTGATTGAAGATGTTATAATAAAGAACGACCTCTTGCCTATACTAAATTTTATAGGCCACTTAATTATAGTATAGGCTAGTACAGTTATCAGAGTTGCAGCGGTAGCTAGCAACATAGTAAGAGACGATCACGTCCAATGTTAAGAAATAAAAAAACTCATAGTTCCTAACAAAACAGTCAGATCAAAACAAAAAGTACACCATTAGAGCCGCCTTGTCCGAAACCCCTGTATAGTAAACTTTCTGTCCCTTGGCTTGAACAGCAAGGGAAATATTATTGGCTTGAAAATCAAGAAAATTGACTTTAACCACGTTATTCTCCCCAAAAGGGATATTTTTTTCTTTTTTTTTTGTATCCAGAGATAGCTTGGCACTGGAACATCGTAGAGGGTTGTTCAATAGCTCATTTTAAAGGAAATTAATTGGGTTAAAAATCTATAGTAACTAAAATAAATTATTTCTAAAAGAGAATAAATTTTTCCAATAAAAACTGTATTTTTGATGCAGTGACGTCATAATTACTATATAAGATTCTCTTTTCTTTGTTTCCAGCATAATAAAGATCAAACTCTTCCCTATACTAACTTGCATACGCAACTTTACTATAGTTAAGATTACAGTATTTTTATAATTTTCTTTACATTAAAAGACGATCACTGAAATAACAAACCATTCCATACATTGGACTTAGTTAGCTACTTGATTGTTTGAGTTTCGTCTCTTACTATTTAAAAGAAGAAAAAGCCGTAGGCTTTTCCCTGTTTGTATTTATAGTTAAAAAACGAACTCAAGTCCAAAGAAACTGAACACTGTGGTTCATTCATATTATCTTCATTATTTTAGCTAGAATGCAAATAAACAAGTTTCTTTTTTAAATTTTAAATTGAAAAGATAGTGCTTTTAATTATATTAAAAGACGATCACTGAAATAACAAACCATTCCATACATTGGACTTAGTTAGCTTCTTGATTGTTTGAGTTTCGTCTCTTACTATTTAAAAGAAGAAAAAGCCGTAGGCTTTTTCCTGTTTGTATTTATAGTTAAAACACGAACTCAAGTCGAAAGAAACTGAACACTGTGGTTCATTCATATTATCTTCATTATTTTAGCTAGAATGTAAATAAACAAGTTTCTTTTTTAAATTTTAAATTGAAAATATAGTAAAGAACGAACTTCAGTACATAGTAACTAAAACAAGATTATAATTAGCTTTGGTATAAAATACTGTCAGCGGTGGGATTCAATCCCATGCCTCCGAATTGAAGAGTGGCTAACACCAGCACCTTAAACCGCTCGACCATGCTGCCTCACATAACTATTCCGTTATAATGCCATTATAAACGCCATAATGCTCTAAATTAAAACTCTAAACCAAAACTTAAACTCTTCGATGTGTTTTGCTATCAGGCCACCTTTCTATGAAGCTGTTATTACAGTAAAGAACGATCTCTCGTCCATATTATTAAGACAGTCATTGGAATAAAAACCCAATACATACATTTGATTTAGTTAGCTACTTGATTGTTTGAGGCTAGTCTCTTACTATTTCAAAGAAGAAAAGCCGTAGGCTTTTTCCTGTTTGTAATCAATTAGAAAGAGTTCTACCTTTAATCCGGGTTGCAGCGGTAGCTAGCAACCTAGTAAGAGACGATCACGTCCAATGTAAAGAAATATAAAAACCCATAGTTCCTAAAAAAAAAGGAGTCAAATCAAATTCAAAAGTACACCATTAGAACCGCCTTGTCCAAAAACCCTGTATTGTATAATAAAGAACGACTTCTTGCCTATACTAAATTTTATACGCCACTTTATTATAGTATAAGTTCAACAGATAGCTTTGCACTGGAACATCGTAGAGAGTTGTTCAATGGCTCATTTTAAAGGAAATTGATGGGGTTAAAAACCTTTTGTAATTAAAACAAATTATTTTTATTACATGAAGAAATTCTAATTATATTCCTTAAGAAATCATCATAAGTAAAAATTTCCCATACGGAAATTATAGTAAAGATCGAACTCTTCCCTATACTAACTTGCATACGCAACTTCACTATAGTTAAGATTACAGTATTTATATTATGCATCATTATAAATTATAAAAGGTTCAAATGTTTGAAGATTTTAGAGTTAAAAATTTTCCCACCCCGGGAATCGAACCCGAGCCTGTTAAGTGAAAGTTAACTATCCTAGCCACTAGACCATATTGAACTATAAGGAAGTATGATTTAAGAGCCATATGCGTATTATTATTTCACCATACCAATTATAATAAGGCCAAAACAAAATCGTCGACTTGCAACCTTACTTTTGACACATTAGTTAAATCTTCATCAGGCTTAAAAAATGTTTTGCTAGTTTTACATGAAAGAACGAACCTTAGTCTATATATAATAAAGAACGACACCTTGCCCATGTTAACTAAAACATAAATAGGGATTATGTAATTTCCAATAGTATCATGGCTGTAGAGATGGCTGAAACCTAGTTACAATAAAAAACGATCATTGGAATAAAAAAAATTGCATACCTTTGGAATTAGCTAGCTACTTGATTATTTGAGACTCGTCTCTTACTATTTAAATGAAGAAAAAGCCGTAGGCTTTTTCCTGTGTGTAATCAGTTTATTATCATAGGCAGCGCGCTAGCACTGCCTGAGTAAAGAACGATGTGGGCACAATGTGTTTTTTTTCTGTGGGCACAATGTGTTTTTTTTCTGGTTGCAGCGATAGCTAGTAGTAAGAGACGATCACGTCCAATGTTAAGAAATATAAAAACCCATAGTTCCTAACAAAGGAGGCAGATCAAAACAAAAAGTTTACATTAAAGAACGAACTTTAGTCCATAGTAACTGAAGTTATATTAAAAAAAAAGATCACTAGGAGACCATACATAAGGGATCGATACTGTAAATTGGAATTTCGTAAGTATCGGCGGTATCATGTTTTTATTGATAGCGGAATTCCAAACTAAAAGAAATCGATCCCGGATGGCTTTGAACCACCAATTATATTAAAATTATAATAAAGAACGACCTCTTGCCTAAACTAAATTTTATAGGCCACTTAACTATATCCGGGTTGCAGTGGTTATAATAAAGAACGACCTCTTTCCTATACTAAATTTTATAGGCCGCTTAACTATAGCATAGGCTAGTACAGTTATTATATTTAAGGCCAATATATTAAAATTTTACACTAAAAGACGGTCATTGGAATAAAAACCCAATACATACATTTGATTTAGTTAGCTACTTGATTGTTTGAGGCTAGTCTCTTACTATTTCAAAGAAGAAAAAGCCGTAGGCTTTTTCCTGTTTGTAATCAATTAGAAAGAGTTCTACCTTTAATGTAATGTAATAAAGATCAAACTCTTCCCTCTACTAACTTGCATACGCAACTTCACTATAGTTAAGATTACAGTATTTATATTTTTACATTAAAAGACGATCACTGAAATAACAAACCATTCCATACATTGGATTTAGTTAGCTACTTGATTGTTTGAGTTTTACTACTTAAGAACGACAAAGATGTAAATGTTCTCATTCTTGATTAGAATAATGGTTAGATCGAAGCAAGCTATACGCAAGTTGAAAAAAGAGTACTACACAAACAACAGAGATAGTATCTTGAAAAGAAAAAAGCAAAGGTATTCAACCGACCAGGTGTATCGAGAAGTAATCAAACAAAACAGCAAGATGTGTTATCTCAATGATGAAGATTATAGACATGCAAAAATTAAGACAGCCAAACAAAAGTTCAAGGAGAGTTATCACAATGATAAAGATTACCGCATCAAATATAAGAAAAACCAAAAGCAAAGGTATTCAACCGTCCAGGTGTATCGAGAAGTAAAAATTGAGACAGCCAAACAAAAGATCAAGGAGCGTTATCAAAATGATAAACTTTATAGAGAAGCAACAATTGAGCAGTCTAGACAAAAGAGCAAGGAACGGTATGATAATGATAAAGATTACAGAGAAGTTATAGTAAAGAACGACCTCTTGCCTATACTAAATTTTATACGCCACTTAATTATAGTTAAGGTTAGTAATTCCACAGATAGCTTGCCACTGGAATATAATAAAGAATGACCTCTTGCCTATATTAAATTAGATAGGCCACTTAACTATATCCGGGTTGCAGCGGTAGCTAGCAACCTAGTAAGAGACGATCACGTCCAATGTTGAGAAATATTATATTTAAGGTCAATATATTAAAATTTTCCACTAAAAGCCGGTCATTGGAATAAAAACCCAATACATACATTTGATTTAGTTAGCTACTTGATTGTTTGAGGCTAGTCTCTTACTATTTCAAAGAAGAAAAAGCCGTAGGCTTTTTCCTGTTTGTAATCAATTTTACATAAACGCTCGATCATCGAATTTAAGCTGAAAATAAGTAAAGGACAATTATGCCTCTATATATTCACAGTGATGTATAATCCGGGCTGCAGCGGTAGCTAGCAACCTAGTAAGAGACGATCACGTCCAATGTTAAGAAATAAAAAAAACCATAGCTCCTAAAAAAGCAGTCAGATCAAAACAAAAAGTACACCATTAGAACTACCTTGTCCGAAACCCCTGTATAGGAAACTTTCTGTCATTTGGCTTGAACAGCAAGGGAAATATGTTGGCTTGAAAATCAAGAAATTTGACTTTAACCACGTTATTCTCCACAAACGGGATATTTTTTTATTTCTTTCTTTTGTTTCCAGAGATAGCTTGGCACTGGAACATCGTAGAGAGTCGTTCAATGGCTCATTTTAAAGGAAATCTCTAGATCTAGTGCTATTTGTACTTAATTTTTTTTTAATTAATTATTTTTTTACGAAAAACTTAATTTTTTATATACAATATTGATCAATGACGTCATAGTCGTTGGATGTAGTTAGTATTACATAAAGGCTCGATCATCGAATTTAAGCTGAAACTAAGTAAAGGACAATTATGCCTCCATATATTCACAGTGATGTATAAGATTTCCCATTACATCTGTAAACTGTTCCACAGTTGCCGGTCCATCCCTTGCAAACTTTTCACTAAACATGCAACATTTCTTTTGGATATTACTATGAAGTTTTGCGAAAGCATCTCTAGCTGACTTTTCAACAAAATCTATTCTTTCAGAGATAATTTTAATCTTTAATTTTGAATATTTTTCGTAATCCCGGTAAAACATTCGTAAAATTTTTCTCAATTTACAAAGATCAGCCTGTGCGATCTTTGCAGCTTGTGTAAACTGCAAAAATATCCTTGGTATCCGAGCAATAGTTTGAATATTTCAATACAAGCTAGAAAAATACCTTAAAATGTTAAAATTAGTTTTATTTTTGGTTAGGTTCTAACTACCCGATGTGGGATTGACTATGTATTTTCAGACCAAAAAATTCCATTTTTTAATATTTATTTTATTTTTCAGTTTAGAATCGCTTAAGTTATTATGTAAACTGCAAAAATATTTATGATATCTGAGCAATAATTTTAATCTTTTCATTCAAACTAACAAAATACCTGAAAATTTAAAAATTAGTTTTATTTTTGCAGTTACCGGGGCAGCCTGGTATTAGACCAGCACCATTAATGAATTTGACAGGACAAATGCAAAATATGTCAAATTCTCAACAAATGACCCAATTGAATGATATGGGAAACAATGTACCAACACAGGGATATGTAAATGGAACGGCTAGTGGCAATATTACCCCAACTGGCCCTACTTTTCCCCAGCGGATGCCAATCACACCTGGGATGGCGTCTACTCCTGGAAGTATATCAGGACAGTTTCAACGGCCATTAGGGATGCCATTTCAAAGAATGCCAACTCGGCCTTCTCCAGTATCCAGTCCCCAAAGACCTTTGCCATCGACCATGCCTGGACAGTCTTATGGAACCCCAACCGTCAATACGCCTCAGGGTTATTTTGGCATTTCTTCCCAATATCCCACGCAACCAACATCAAATCAACTGTCAAATATTGGTGTTGGACCCGCGGAACCCGTTGGAATTCAACCCTTAGCCTCCTCCCCTGCGAAAACTTTTACTGCTGCAGGGCAGCCTTTAAGTATGCCACCACAGCCTCAGGCGATGCAGCAGATGGGAATCCGTCCTCTGCCGCAGCAACGTATGCCCAGTCAGCCTGGAAGCTATCCTGTGCAAGGCCAATTCCATCAGGCTGGTGGGCCTGCTCAAATTCCCCGTCCAGGCTATCCTCAACCTGGAATAGTGCCTCCTGGACGCTATCAGCAGCCAGGTGCATATCAAGGAGTGTCTTCTGGGTACGCTGGACCCACGGGGTATGTACAACAAAAGCCGCCAGGATTAGACCCGGATATGGTTCCCAACACAACTGCTGTTTGGCGTGAAGATTTAGAGAAATATAGTGGAAAACCGTTTGAAACTGATTCTAAAGGTGTTGTTCCTCCTCTAGCTGCCACAGACTTCAGTGCAGTTGATAAAGGAATTTGTAACCCAAAATTTATAAGATCCACTCTCTATGGCATTCCAAACTCGCCAGATCTGGTGAAGCAGACGTTAATTCCTTTGGGACTCATAATTAGTCCACTTGCGCAGCTTAAAGAAGATGAAACTTCACCCGTAGTTGTTGATTTTAGTGTAACAGGTCCCCCTCGTTGCGTCAGATGCAAAGCATACATGTCACCCTTCATGAAGTTTGTAGATGGAGGCCGAAGATTTACCTGTCCGTTATGTAAGGGAATCTCGGACGTACCGCAAGACTACATGGCATACCTTGATAACAGAGGGGAAAGAACTGATAAATATCAACGTCCTGAATTATTCCTTGGTAGTTATGAATTTTTAGTCTCGAAAGAGTATTGCAGAGAGAGCACTTTACCTAACCATCCAGCTTTTATATTCGTAATTGATGTTTCATATAACAATATGAAGAATGGACTAGTTACCTTCTTGTGTTCATACATGAACCAAATTTTGGAAAACATACCTCGGGAAAACGATGATACTTTGGTTGACATTGGTTTCATTACATTCAGCGATGAAGTCCATTTTTGGGATTTTTCACATGCACGCCCTAGAATGATAGCCCTGTCTGATTTGCTAGAAAATTTTATCCCTCAAGCCAATTTTTTCCTTGTTAATCCAATTCAAGCTAAAAATAAAATAGATCAGTTAATGAAATTGATACCCCAATTGTATACTGAAGACCAAGGAACTCAGGCCATGTTGGGCCCAGCCATCGAAGCTGGTATGAAGGCTTTGACTGCTAGTAACAAGAATGGAAAACTGCTGGTTTTTCAATCAACTTTACCTGAGTTTGGGAAGCCAGGAGGTTTAAAAGTTCGCGATGACAGAAAGCTACTAGGGACAGATAAAGAGAAAAATATCCTTGCACCTCAAATCACATATTACAATGATTTGGCTCAAAAATGCGCTGAATTGGGAGTTGGCGTTGATCTGTATTTAGCAAACCCAAGTTTTATTGATGTGGCAACTCTGGCTCAAATTTCTAGGCTGAGTGGTGGAACGGTGTACAAGTACACTTACTTCTTAGCTGAGAAAGATGGTCAAAGATTGCTTGAAGACTGTGTGAGAAGTGTGCGCTTCACTTCGGCATTTGATGTGGTCATGAGGCTCCGAACGTCAACAGGTTTAAACCCGTGTAACTTTTATGGAAGTTACTTCATGTCCAATAGCAGTGATGTTGAAATGGGGGCTATGGACAGTAATAAAGCAATTACTGTGGAAATCAAATACGAAGACAAAATTCAGGATGAAGAGGCCTATTTTCAATTGGCATTTCTTTACACTAGCCTAGATGGGAAAAGGAGGGTGCGAATTCACAACTTGGCTCTGCCCACTGTAAACCAGTTTTCAGACGTTTATAAACTGGTAGATTCAGACGCCCTTATTAATTTAATGTTAAAGCAAGCCGTGTCAACGATATTGGATTCATCACCAAAAGGCATTCGAGAAAATATGATTAAACGTGTTGCTCAGATTTTGGCCAACTATAGGAAAAACACAAATACCCAAACGAATACTGTACAACTCATCCTGCCCGAGCAGTTGAAACTGCTGCCTCTCTTTTCTATGTGTTTCATTAAAAATGATGCTTTGTCTGGTGCCCTGGATATAGTGATTGATGATCGTGCGTTGGCTATGCATATTGCGCAGACAATGGACGCAAGAACAAGCCTTTTCTTTCTCTACCCAAGGCTGTTACCCATTCACCAAATGCAAGATCCAAACAAAAACGAGGGATCATCATTCCCAGCACCAATTCGATGCTCATATGATAGAATGAAACAAGACGCGGTATATATCTTAGAAAATGGAGTGTATATGTTTATTTGGATTGGTAGTGCCGTCAGCAACGAATGGCTAAGGGATGTGCTAGGAGTCAATTCGTTCAATGAAATAGGCCTACGTTTCGAGCAACTTGACCACCTTCCTGAGTTAGATAACCCAATGTCAGAATGGGTGAGAAGTGTTGTAGATCAAATCCTTGATGAAAGACCTAGGAGTATGAAGATGACCTTTGCAAAGCCCCACGACAAAATGGAAATAATCATGAAGCGGTTCTTAGTTGAGGATTTTCAAGATATGAACAATACAGGGATGTCCTATACAGGCTTCTTACCGCACATACACAAAGAGATTAAGCAACTTTCAAATTAACAGTAATATGGTTGTTCACTGTCGGAGTGATGATGTGTTTTGCTTCCAGTACGATGTTAGGGAGTGTTCAACTTGATTGCCCCAGTTTGTTACGAGTTATAAGAGTTATAAGAAGTGTTAATTAAATGAAAATTTTATTTCTTGTTTTGTAATAAGATGCCTTCTAAGCGAGTTATACGTAATTTAAAAAAAACAGTACTATACAAAAAACAGAGACAACCTCTTGGAAAGAAAAAAGCAAAGGTATTCAACTGACAAGGCGTATCGAGAAGTAATAATTGAGAGAGCAAAACAAAACAGCAAGATGTGTTATCACAATGATGAAGATTATAGATATGCGAAAATTGAGACAGCCAAACAAAAGAGTAAGGAACGGTATGATAATGATGAAGATTACAGAGAAGCAACAATTGAGACAGCCAAACAAAAGAGCAAGGAACGGTATGATAACGATAAAGATTACCGAAACAAACATAAGAAAAAAGTTGCTATCAGAATAATGGGTAGATACTGGGGTGACAAAAGCTATAATGAAAAAATTAAATTCTCTGCGAGGTTGTACCGAAGAACGCATAAGTACAAAGGGAAAAATAACATTCAGAATCCGGGTTGCAGCGGTAGCTAGCAACCTAGTAAGAGACGATCACGTCAAATGTTAAGAAATATAAAAACCCATAGTTCCAAAAAAAAAGGAATCAGATCAAAACAAAAAGTACACCATTAGAACCGCCTTATCCGAAATCCCTGTATAGTAAAATTTTTGTCCCTTGACTGGAACAGCAAGGGAAATATATTGGCTTGAAAATCAAGAAAAGTTGCAGCTACTACAACATTCTGCCTAAATGGGATATTTTTTTTTCTTTTGTATCCAGAGATAGCTTGGCACTGGAACATCGTAGAGAGTTCTTCAATAGCTCATTTTAAAGGAAATTATTTGGGTTAAAAATCATTAGTAACTAAAATAAATTATTCCTAAAAGAGAATAAATTTTTCCACCAAAAACTACATTTTGATGTCTTTTCATGCTGCAGTCTTTTCAAAGATATTTGATTTTTGTAAATACTTTTGCAGTTCACATCATAACTTTAGCGATTCTAAACTGAAAAATAAAATATATTAAAAAATTGAATTTTTTGGTCTGAAAATACATAGTAAATCCCACATCGGGTAGTTAGAGCCTAACCAAAAATAAAATTAATTTTATCATTTTAAGGTATCCGGGTTGCAGCAGTAGCTAGCAACCTAGTAAGAGACGATCACGTCCAATGTTAAGAAATATAAAAACCCATAGTTCCTAACAAAGGAGTCAGATCAAAACAAAAAGTACACCATTAGAACCGCCTTGTCCGAAACCCCTGTATAGGAAACTTTCTGTCCCTTGGCTTGAACAGCAAGGGAAACATATTGGTTTTTAAATCAAGAAAAGTGGCAGCTACTACAAAATTCTGCCTAAACGGGATATTTTTTTTATAATAAAGAACGACTTCTTGCCTATACTAAATTTTATACGCCGCTTAATTATAGTATAGGTTAGTAATTCAACAGATAGCTTGGCACTGGAACATCGTAGAGAGTTGTTCAATGGCTCATTTTAAAAGAAATTAATGGGGTTAAAAACGTTTTGTAATTAAAACAAATTGTTTTTATTACATTAAGAAATTTTAATTATATTCCTTGAGAAATCATCACAAGTAAAAATTTCCCATACGGAAATTGAACTCAAGCCAACTGGTTGAGAGCTATCCCAACCTCTAGACCATATAGGATATATTAAAATATCCGATTAATGAACTTTATGTTAAAGAACAAATTATAAACCTAGTTAGCTGTCTGAATATTTGAGGATCGTCTTTTACTATTCCAAAGAAGAAAAAGCCGTAGGCTTTTTCCTGTTTGTAATTTATAATCCAGGTTCAAAATGTATCCAGGTTGCAGCGGTAGCTAGCAACCTAGTAAGAGACGATCATCCGGGTTTCAGCGGTATCTAGCAACCCAGTAAGAGACGATCAGGTCCAATGTTAAGAAATATAAAAACGCCTAACTCCTAAAAAAAGAGTCAGATCAAAACAAAAAGTACACCATTAGAACCGCCTTGTCCGAAACCCTATAAAGGAAACTTACCGCCCTTTGGCTTGAATAACAAAGAAAATATATTTGCTTGAAAATCAAGAACATTGACTTCAACCACGTTATTCTCCACAAACGGGATATTTTAAAGGAAATCTCTAGATCTAGTGCTATTTGTACTTAATTTTTTTTTTAGTTAATTATTTTTTACGAAAAACTTAATTTTTTATATACAATATTGATCAATGACGTCATAGTCGTTGGATGTAGTTAGTATTACATATCCGGGTTGCAGCGGTAGCTAGCAACCTAGTAAGAGACGATCAGGTCCAATGTTAAGAAATATAAAAACCCATAGCTCCTAAAAAAGGAGTCAGATCAAAACAAAAAGTATACCATTAGAACCGCCTTATCCGAAACCCCTGTATAGTAAACTTTCTGTCCCTTGGCTTGAACAGCAAGGGAAATATATTGGCTTAAAAATCCAGAAAAGTGGCAGCTACTACAACATTCTGCCTAAACGGGATATTTTTTTCTTTTTTCTTTTGTTTCCAGAGATAGCTTGGCACTGGAACATCGCAGAGACTTGTTCAATAGCTCATTTTAAAGGAAATTAATTGGGTTACAAATCTATAGTAACTAATATAAATTATTTCTAAAAGAGAATAAATTTTTCCACCAAAAACTGCATTTTTGATGTCTTCACACTGCAGTCTTTCCAACATAATCGTATACCAGCGGTAAGATTTGAAACCACGCCTTCGAAGAGACTGGTGGCTAACACCAGTGCCTTGGACCACTCGGCCAGGCTGCCTCTCATAAATATATATATGTGAATTTGGGTTGCAGCAGTAGCTAGCAACCTAGTAAGAGACGATTAGTCCAATGCTAAGAAGTATAAAAACCCAAAACTCCTAAAAATAGAGTCAGATCAAAACAAAAGTACATCATTAGAACTACCTTGTCTGAAACTCTACTAAATAAATAATGAATGTCATCATAGTTTTATATTAGAGCTATGACGTGAACAAAAAAACACGAAATTATATTGTTGTTTCTGAAGACGTCATGAAATAATACCATTGCGCCATGACGTCATGAAATAAAATCAATACGCCGTGACGTCATAATTACTATATAAGAAACGTTAAATCTGTAAATGGTCTCATTTGTGAAAACATAAAGGTTAGATCAAAGCAAGCTACACGCAAGTTAAAAAATCAGTACTACAAAAAAAACAGAGATAGTATTTCGAAAAGAAAAAAGCAAAGGTATTCAACCGACCAGGCGTATCGAGAAGTAATAATTGAGAGTGCAAAACAAAACAGCAAGATATGTTATCACAATGATGAAGATTATAGACATGCGAAAATTGAGACAGCCAAACAAAAGATCAAGGAACGTTATCAAAATGATAAAGATTACCGAATCAAATATAAGAAAAAAGAAAAGCAAAGGTATTCAACCGACCAGGTGTATCGAGAAGTAAAAATTGAGACAGCCAAACAAAACATCAAGGAGCGTTACTGGGGTGACAAAAGCTATAATAAAAAAATTAAACGAGGTTGTACCGAAGAACGCATAAGGACAAAGGGAAAAATTACATTCAGAAATACAAGAAGATGGCAAATATGCAGGCTGATCTTTGTAAATTGAGAAACTTTTTACGCATGTTTAACCAGGATAATTTATAATAAAGAACGACCTATTGCCTATACTAAATTTTTTACAATAAGGAACAAACTGTACCCCATAGTATAATAAAGAACGATATGACGTCATAAGAGAAAAAGACGATCATTAGAAGAAAAAAAACATTGTATACATTGGACTTAGTTTGCTGCCTGATTCTTTGAGGTTCGTCTCTTACTTCTCCAAAGTTATATTAAAAGACGATCATTAGAAGAACAAACCATTGCATTCATTAGACTTAGTCAGCTGCCTGATTCTTTGAGGGTCGTCTCTTACTACTCCAAAGACGATAAAGCCATAGGCTTTTTCTTGTTTTTAATCAGGGTTTACATAATCTGGGTTGCAGTTCCGGGTTGCAGCGGTAGATAACTACCTAGTAAGAGACGATCACTGTTAAGAAATATAATAACCCATAACTCCTAAAAATGGAGTCAGACCAAAATAAAAAGCGCATCATTAGAACCGCCTTGTCCGAAACTTCTTTATAGGAAACTTTCTGTCCCTTCGCTTCAACAGCAAGGGAAATATATTGGCTTGAAAATCAAGAAAAGTGGCAGCTACTACAGTATTCTGCCTCGACGGCATCTTTTTTTCTTTCTTTTTTTACATTAATTTATAACGAACTCTTGCCCTTAGTAACCCATGTCTCGTCAAATTAGCTAATCAATTTATTCAGATTATGTTTTAAAAATAATTACCATACCGGGATTCGAACCCGTTCCGGCTGGTTAAAAGCCATCTATCCAAAAACAATAGACCATTATGGGATATGTTTTAATAGCTAATTAATTGTTTTATGATCTCTTATAGTACAAAAATCAGACAAAACAAATTCTATCTCATAGTAACTGATGCAACAGGAAAAAGAATCAAACAGTTTATGGTAACGAACTGTATAGTAAGAGCAATTCGTCTCACTAGTAACCGAAGTTTAAAAAAACGGAATTTCGATACCAATAGACACATCAAAAGAATCAAATTTGTATGTTGATTTTAAATTTATAAGTTTAGTCAAGTTTAGTCTTACCGTTCAAAAGTTACAAGCCTGACAAAATATGCCATATTTTCGAAAAAGGGAGAAACTTCCCCTAAAATCATAGAATCTTAATGAAAATCACACCATCAAATTCAGCCTTTCAAATAATTTTACTATATAGGTTTCAAGCTCCTATCTGCAAAATGTGGAACTCGATATTTTTTTGCCAGAAGAAAAACCACGGATGTGTGTTTATTTGTTTTGTTCTTTTTCCCCAGGGGTGATCTTATCAACTCAGTGGTCCTAGAAAGCCCCAAGAGGGCTCATTCGAACAGAAATTAAAATTTTTAGCGCCTTTTTTGATAATGATAAAAAAAATAGAATCACTTTTTACAAAAAACTGTATTTTTGATGTCTTTCCTTACTGCGGTCTTTTCAAAGATATTTGATTTTTGAAGCAATTACATAAGGAATAATGTTAAAGATTGATCAACGATGTCATAATCGTAGGTTCTCTTACAATTCTAATTGTAACTAACTGTATAGTAAGAGCGACTCGTCTCAATAGTAATCGAAACTATAAAAAACGGAATTTTAACATCAACAAATGCATCAAAAGAATCAGCTTATTATGCTGCTTTTAAATATACGAGTTTTATCAAGTTTAGTTATACCCATCAGAAGTTCAGAGCCTGAGAAAAATCGTCACATTGTCGAAAAAGGGGGAATTTATACCCTGAAAGTCTTAGGACCTTAATGATAATCGCACTATTGGGTTCAGTATATTGGAAAAACCTACTGTAGAGGTGCCAAACTACTGTTAACGGAAATGTGGAATTTTGTATTTTTGCCACATTTCATAATAGAACACATAAAACGCCGCATATCAGCTTCATATGCTTCAACAGTCTCTGTTGAGCTTAGTTTCAATCGCAGCTATCTGGCAACGTTGTACAGCCCTGTTGCTCTGCCCTACATCCTCTATATTGCAACCTTTTCTGGAAGATTCTGACACACGCTGATAAATTGAACATTCACTCCACTTTCTTCCAATTTGCCAAATACCTACTGAGATATACAATCTGGACAGGCAGTTCAAAGCTCATCAATAGTCTTGAAAAAGAAGATCCTACTATAGCTGTTGTTAAACTTATAGAGAAACATAAGCGAAAGATTTCAAAACATGCTTGGAACCAGCTTCTTCTACACTAGTTACATTATCATATTCGCATAGTACCCTTTTGTAATTTTTTTTTTGTACGAACACTTGTTTCCAATATATAATAATAATGATGGTGTCAAAAGAGCAAGCTAATTGGAAGAAAAACCGAGAAAAGTATCAGAGCCGAGCAAGCAAAGTATGTATTACAAGAAAACAGCACTACAGCAAAAATAGAAAGAACATCCTAGAATGCAAGATCCTAGCATAATTTGAAAAACAGTCAAAAACTAAATAAAAAAAGAATAATTTTTTCAACTGAAAGTAAGTAGCAACATTAAATCTCAAAACGAACAGAACTCTTTCCATATACGAGGGGGCTACCTTTTCCTCAACCCTCACTCTTTAAGCTGAGGTTTGGCATTTTGTCATAATCCTTTAAGAAAGACTGCACAAACACAAGGGCTGTTGAATTTGAATGAGAAGTATTTTTAAAGAACGTTAAGGCTTTAACGTAAAGAGGAATGGGCAGTCCCTCTCATATATGAAATAATTTCTGTTCGTTTTAAGTTTTAGTGTTTCTCCTTATTTTCAGTTGAAAAACCTGTTATTTTAATTAATACGAAAAAAGTCGGCAGAGGATGACAGGTAATTATTCCAAATCCGTATCTCTTATGCCCTCTCGCGACGAACAATCGATAATTTCATTAATATTTAGTCTTAGATCGATATACCGATGGCTTTTCCTAACCAGATTGAAAACATGATTTATAAAATATCCCAACACTTAAACAAAGTTCAATGATGTTTTCTGTCTCATTTATTTGTTTTTTGGTCCTCTAGTTTCTTGTCTTTATCGTGATTTTATTTTATTTTTGTCGTTTTAGTATTAAAATGCAGCGATAGCTACAACTCAGTAAAGAGCAACCATGGCCCACAGTAACTAACAGTTCAAAAATACGCTTTAAAAAAATATATCTAGTAGAAAAAATTGCCATTTACACCTGATTTAGGAATAGTAACTATTTTTTAATTAACCTAAATAGTAAAATGTTATTTTGAGGAGAAATTGAGGGCCAATACCAACTATAATTAAAAAGAACAGGTTTACCTTCCATTGACTTTTTGTAATGGTCTCAAATCAGTTTTTTTTTTTTTACCTATATATATCCCAACAAATCTACTAGTTGAAGAAATAATTTTTAGTTTTGTAGTAGAAATATTTTTTACCTGTATTTTTTAGCACCAGTATAATGGTGGAATAGTTGCGGGGGGAAGGGGCTTAGACTCGTTAACCCCCTTACCCCTTCGATGAAGTCATCTATGACACCAATTATCAGTATTTTTCTTTTACTGTTAATACCCAATAAGAAAGGCAATTTGTTTTGCATGACGTCATCGCAAATGAATTTTCTAAATTGACAGGTAAAATGGAAAATGATGTTGACTGACGTCATAAAAAAGCGAGCCACCTAAATGACGTCGCGTCTTGAATATAAATGACCGTTTCCAGTGATTTTCTATATAGTTAATCAATGTCAAGTTACTGCAAAACAAACAATCTATCATGTGTAACGTTCTTAGCAAAATGTTAAATTTTGAGAAGGAAAAAGATGTATGGTGTCCTGTAGGAGAGAAGAGAGCAGTAGTGAAGAAAGTAAATATCTGTAAATCTACTGGAACTTCTAAACTGGTACATGTTGCTAAAAAAGCTGACATGGAAAGCCCCCCCCCCTGTTCCATAGAAAATTACGCCTCAGGTTTGCTATAAAAAACAATAATGAAAACCCACTCACATTATCAAATATCTCTTGTCCTCTCTATATATAAGACGAATATAGAGGGATTTAGTTTTTTGAAAAAAAAATAAACTAAAGAAAAGTTAATAGTGTTTATTGCTGCGTTTGATAGTTAGTAACATGGATCGAAGAGAGTGCAAACGATCAAGTTAACTGGCTAGACACGATAGTTGACTCTAAGTAATTGTTAAACTTTCCAAAATTCAAAAATTAGAAAGTTAATAGTGTTAATAATAGTTAATAGTGAAAGAAAAGTTAACAGTGTTTATTGCTGCGTTTGATAGTTAATAACTTGGATCGAAAAGAGTGCAAACGATCAAGTTAACTAGCTAGACACGATAGTTGACTCTAAGTAATAGTTAAACTTTCCAAAATTCAAAAATTAGAAAGTTAATAGTGTTAATAATAGTTAATAGTGAAAGAAAAGTTAACAGTGTTTATTGCTGCGTTTGATAGTTAATAACTTGGATCGAAAAGAGTGCAAACGACCAAGTTAACTAGCTAGACACGATAGTTGACTCTAAGTAATAGTTAAACTTTCCAAAATTCCAAAATTAGAAAGTTAATAGTGTTAATAATAATTAATAGTGAAAGAAAAGTTAACAGTGCTTATTGCTGTGTTTGATAGTTAATAACTTGGATCGAAGAGAGTGCAAACGATCAAGTTAACTGGCTAGACACGATAGTTGACTCTAAGTAATTGTTAAACTTTCCAAAATTCAAAAATTAGAAAGTTAATAGTAATAATAATAGTTAATAGTGAAAGAAATGTTGATAGTGTGTATTGCTGCGTTTGATAGTTAATAACTTGGATCGACGAGAGTGCAAACGATCAAGTTAACTGGTTAGACACGATAGTACACTCTAAGTAATTGTAAAGTTTCCAAAATTCAAAAACTAAATGCGGAAATTAGGAGTTACAAATCAAAGGACAATGAAAGTTACGCAGTCTAGGTAAACCTAACCATCTCACCTATTTCAGAGTCAGTTAGATCATTGCGGCTCCAAGTAAAGAAAAATTTCCGAAATATAGCCAATATTTTACAATTGTCTATTTTCTTTTACAAGAATAACTTGGTAAGTTACAATTTAAGAGGCTTTAACTCACCATTGAACTGCACATAGATACAACTTTATTGTTCCTGTTTTATACACCTGCTAATACAGAAGAGGGGAGAGAATTTCCCTAAGAATTTGGGTCCAACGGAACCCCATTCTCATTTTGGTAGGATTGAAAAATTTGCCTAAAAATTTACTTTTTCAATTTAGACGCCCCCTCCTCCTCCCTCAACCCCGAAAATCTGGGAAATTTACCTGTACCAAAAAGGAAGGAGCTCCAAAAATGGGATTTAAGTTAGCCAAAAATGATTGAAAAAATACTTGCTAAAAAACTTACTTGAATCAAGTTAGCAAATAAAAGATAATCTACATAGAACCAGGCAAAAACACATACCTTAGAAGATCAAACCCGCAGACCGTTTGTTTGAAAGCGTTACACACTTTCCTTGCAATTAACTTCTCTGAATTACTTAGAATAACAGGATATCGAATTTCTTTTCCTTCTCGGTCACGTTCAACCTTCCCATCAAGTGCTGGTGATTTTCTAGCTTCCGCATGTGCATATTCCGGGCCAACAGTATAAACCTAAAAGATGGAAATTGATATTGAAGCAATTCTTTGCTACTACAAAGACATACGGTTCATAAAAGGCGAAATTCGAAGTTAAAAGATGAGGCTTATTTGAGATTAGGTCCCTATCATCCTCTTGTTCGATTGTTTTGACCAATTTTATTCGGCAGTTTTGTCCTAGAGAATTCATTTATTTTCTCATGGATTTATTTATTTGTCCTAGAGAATTCATTTATTCATTTATTTATATTCGTTTATTATTTATTTATTTTCTATGTGTTTCTTTTCTTTGTGTTACTCAAACAATCCTCTTTATACCTGTATACTTCGACTTTTCTTTGTGTTATTCAAACAATCTTTTTTATACCTGTATACTTCGCTATTATTAAATTATTACTATCACTAAATATTTGAAGGGTCAGAAACAAGCAAAACCGTCTCGTTCTAGTATTTTACAACCGTGTGAGTTGAGCTAGTTTCAACTTGTTCAGACATTATTTTTTTATTTGGA
Organism: Artemia sp. Qi Xiang Cuo; assembly: GCF_049724085.1. Taxonomy (NCBI): domain Eukaryota; kingdom Metazoa; phylum Arthropoda; class Branchiopoda; order Anostraca; family Artemiidae; genus Artemia; species Artemia sp. Qi Xiang Cuo. Next base: position 18,941,442 of record NC_142813.1, on the reverse strand, counting down.
ATTAAAGATCAATGAAAAAACTAATTCTCAATGGCTATTAACCACAAGAATACACACAAAAAAAATATTAACTTGGTAGAATTCTACACGGCGCATAATATAGAAATCAACCTTTATTAAAGACAAATTTGAGAATCGATTATCACTAATGTTAATTCATTATCTGTCATTATTTTTGGTCCAAAATGTTCAAACGGTCCAAAACGCGGGACGCTAAGAAAAAAAAATCTAGAGAATACCCCGTTGCAAAGCCGTACCAGAGTGTGGTAGGGATATCTCCCTTCCCAACAAAAATTTCAAAAATTAAATTGACATTCTCACTTTTGAATACAAATGACAAAATTGAGTTTTTTAACAGTTAATTCCCATAATCCCTCAATTCCCATAATCATCAATGGCCTTCAGGCATATGATTTTTTGAAGCATAGGATTTCGATAAAACAATAGGAAATTGCTATGGTTTAGAAATAGAGTTTTTACCAGATAATCATAATTAATTTTTAACTGAAGAAATGAAGAAATCAGTGATTTCTTCATTTTCGTCATATGCTTATGATGCTTTATGTTTCGTCATGTCACTACCAAACTGGAGTTAAAAACTTACAATTCTTGACAGTTCTCCACTCTTATCACTCGATTTTAAGGTCACATTAACAAAGTTTACCTGAAGCAGACGCTATCTTATGTACCCTTTTAGTATTGCGGCCAGCATCTAATTAGCTATAGAATATATTTACCGTATTCAGATTTTATTTGGTTGATTTTGTTTGGTTTGCTTATGTTTAGCTTGTTTTTGTTTTTAACTTTATTCCATTCCACACGGACAATGAGTATCATATATTTTAAGATGTAATTATATGACGAGCAGCGGTTATTAAGCCTAAAACTTGGCATAAAAGAAGAAACTATACCTTAACATCAGTGCCGTCTGTTGGCATGAAATCTTCATAGATATAAGAACCATGGCGTCGTACACGAGCTTCCCCAGAATAAACACTGCTCCTGCTCCCAATCTAAAAAAGAACAAAACAGTGCTAAAACTTTGGTTTTCAGTTTTTTTATTTCAACAGCACCTTTCATTTTTCTTTTTTTTTCTTTTTTTTTATTCTAATATCCTTACCGAATAAGGCTATCAATTGTATTGCGAAACTACGCGGATTATTCAGATTTTTATGTTATATGAGTCTTTTTATTTTTAATATGGTCAATCCAAAGGCAGAGAAAAACAAAACAACTTTTGGATAAATGAGAAAAGGATTGTGAAATGGATTAAACTAAGTCGAAAAGAAAGAAGCCTATTGTCCAAGTACATTATATTGTGCCTATAATCAAACTGCCCTTGTTAAATTTTCTCGCTGTTTTTACTAATATTAGCAACCCTCTTACTTCTGGGAGAAGGTAGACAGAGGTTCGTACAAATTATTGGACCTCTTGAAGAGTTTTCGTTTGTTTTGATGCTAACTGTCTTACCCTAAATATTTCTCATTCTAGTTTTCTAAGAAGTCTGTTTATATCTTACATTTGTCCTCGACTATTTCAAATTCATCTCTCCAAAGACTCTGTTAGTGGAGAAAAGTATGGCCATCTCTGTTTTCTAAGCATCCTTCTTGATGAAAAATTAACTTTTAAGCACCATATTGATTAAAATGAAGGTGTACAGAAACCTTAATTGTCTTAGAAAGCTCAAACATATTTTTCCTGGGCCAATTCTGATAATCCTCTTTCCCTGTTTCATTCGGTTGTATGTTCCGTACTACCCAATTATATGGATGTGTACTTCTCCTTCATTTCCTAAGCCGTTTTTTATTACTTTCAATATACTCATAAATATTATTCAGGAACCAAATCGTTCAGCCGCTAAACCATTACTTGATGATGACAAACGTAATATTCTTTTTTGTGTCACTTTTGGCATCTTAGCAGACCCCAATAACTGACCTCTTCTCGAATTCTTAACTGTCAATAGATTTTCTTCTTTTTTTTGTTTTTGTCATTAGAGTGAAGGCTTCAATTTAATATATAATCAAGCAGCACTATTATTTGGACAACAGCAAATTTGGTCTCTTACCCGATGCAAGAAGCCCCAAGGGAGACACCGCTAAATTTGGCTTGCCTCCTCAAACCTTAACTCAAACCAAAAGAGGATTTGCGTCGCTTCAGTACGGCCAAACAGACAGTAGGTCATCCCCGAATGGGGTGGGAGGATGTCGTAAGAAAAAATTTAAGGGAAATGGGAACTTCTATGGAGGATGTAAAGAGGGATGTTATGAATAGATTGAGAAAGAGGAGGAACGTGCGCAGCTGTGTTGGCGTCAGGGCTTGGTGCTGCAGTGAGTTGCTAGTAGTAGTAATATTCGTGAACATTCAGAATAAAAATTTGAACTTGAGCTTTAAACCTGATGAGGCAAGAGCTGTGAACAAATTAATGTTGATACAAGCTTTTCAGACCAGCTTTTAACCATCTAAATTAATACACGTCAGGCTCCTTCTTTAGTACAAGAACGACCTTAGAATCAAGGACACCCCATCTCACCCTTAAAACTTGTATAAACAGGTGTTTACCCCCCCCCCCAAAAAAAAAAAAAACATGAACAAAAACAAAAACAACATGTGTTTTTATAAAAATAAACCCTATTTTATAAACAGATGTGATACAGACAAAACGTAAAATAAAAAGAAACTACCGTACTTTACGAAATAGCTTTTGACAGCCTCCTCCAGCAGATGTAGGATAATAAATATAGATATTATGATCTTCTGCAGAAATAGGCTTTTCAACAAAGGGCTTATTAAACACAACCCCATTGATTTCTATATAATCATCAAACTCTTCAAGTTGGTCATGTTCTTCAGGATTAGGAGATTCTCGATTGCAGATGGCATATCGGGGCAATTCTATACCTTCGTTTTCTAAGATTGAGTAGACTCGACAACGATTCTAAAAATAAATGAAAATAAAACAAAATTAACAAAATAAAGCTTGGAAAACGATTGCATATAAGCTTAGCGGTTTCTGGTATTTATATAAAGTACTACTACCTTACAGTTTAAGGCAAAGGTAATATTTTTTTCTCCAACTAACAGGAGAATTACTTTACTTCACCCGAGACAAAATGGAATAAATCCAAGGCCAAAAAAACAGAACACAGCCCTAAAAGCATAATCAGACGCTCAAGACGGCTTACCGCCTCTGTTCCGACCATAGATTCATAAGAAAGTTTAATTTAGCATTCAACAATAGCGTATTAATACACGCCATAAACAAATGTGTAGTATATAAATTCTATCAAATTAATTAATTAGCGTTTATAACTGAAAATTGGTTATTTTATTACTAAAGGATAAAGGCACATGAAATTTTCTTCAAACTTCTGAGAGGGAAGGGTGAAGAAAAACGTCACAGTTCTATCTTGCAAGGATGTAGCAAGCAAACTGAAGCAAAGAACTAATTATTAGATCGATAATAAGAATAATTATTCAAAATACTGAATAAGTCAATCAAAGTTGATTGGCTTGGATAAAACCTTTTTTAGAGATAAGGAATATTTGTGGTTGAGACATATTGGCTCAGCACTACCAGGTTACCCATAGGTAAGTTTTTGCTGCATTCATGGAACCACGGGTATTAGTAAAATATCTTATTCTTTAAAAAGTCTGCCGTCTTTTGGTATAGGGAATGCTAGAATAATACAGAGATATTGATTTACATTTATCCTGGAAGATTTAGTGTTCCAGGATAAATAAAATCACTGTCACATTTAATACAATCCTCCTAAGAGGGTATAAAACTTAATAGACTTTGAAACTTATTTGTAGTATTTCTTTATCCTAACATGAAGTGTTAGGACAAGAATGTCCTAATCTTTGATGATTAGGACGGCAAGGATTGAAGTTGATCATGAACATTCTCTGACATCTCCAAACCATCAATACCCCGACATAGCCTTAAATTCTACATTCCCTAATACATTTGCAAGCTAAGCTCTAGTTTGTACATCGGCAAAGATATTTATGCAGCTGCTGGACGGTGTAAAGGGTTTACGACACATACAGCAATTCTGAGCAAGACAAAAGGCAAAGTAAGCCAACTGTTAAAAAAGGTTTAAGTAAGTGGTCGGTACCGTTTCTGTTTCTGCTTTTCCCTGCAGTTTTATGTTCTGTTTAATTTTTCAAAGAAAACTCAAAAGCAAAAACAGATAGCCGTTTTTTCAGTACCGTTTGTGCTTCCGCTCATTTCTTTTTACCATTTATGCTGCTTTTATTTTTCTTAAACTAATTTTCTTCATTTTTCATGTTTTGATTGCGAATAGAATCGTAGCACATCCTGGCGACTTTTATTGGATTTTCGATACTAGCCATCTAGCTAATGCTGCAGTCTTTACATTATCTGAAGAAAAGATTTGCCACGGCGAAAATTAATCCAACATTAAAACAGTCTTATCATCAAATAAACTAAAGCACTCTAATTGGATTTCCACCGTTTGGTTAGTCTAAATAAGTAAACAGCTCCCCGAAGAAACTGATTAAACCAACTACTGCAAAGATGATGATCAGTTGTACCAAACCAATCCTGCTCAACTCATACTCAGGGCTATACTGTGGTGTTTCTCCTCCCTATAGTATAGTGCAGACGGTTTGATATCATTCTATTTTCCCTTCTTGTTTTAGTTTTTTTTTTTTATTTAAAGCTTTTCCAATAGGCAATGTTTAGAAGTCCTCCAAAAAAAAGTCCCACCAGACCCCAAATCAAATTCCAGTGAAAGTGCCATAGTGAAAAAATACCCATCTTGGCTGGTCAAGCACACCTTCTCAAAGTTCAAATGATAGCTCCAATTCAGAGAATAGGACAATGATAAGTTTAGGGGCTAATGTAACCATAAATGATGATAATGGGTTTCAAGAGGTCTTCTCTAGAAGCTCTAAAAAAAAGGAAAAAAATCTCCCCAATCAAAAGCATTTCCCCTCTCCCTGCCCAATATCCTCCCGCCAAAAACTTAGGAATTTACATTAAAATTACTCCTACTACCCCCTTTGAAATAAAAATGATCACTGCAATAAGAGTTGCAATTTTTAAATTGATAAAATCAATGTTCTCTCTTAATATTAACTGTGATGGATCTCTTATAATAGCTGTAGAAGATCAGAAATCAGCATATACATTAATTAACCTAGGATACCTTCTGAATACAACTATTATTGCATCTAATTGGAACCCAAAAAAATTCCCTACAAAAGTAGTAGTTTATTATGGCGCCCCAGAAATATCCACTCAGGAGTTAAAAGAAGGACTCTCAGATAGGGCTGGAATCACAATCCCAGTTGAGGATATTACCCAACTTGGCAAACCTAACTTTAATGGCCTAAAAACGAGTAGATGTTTCTTCTTCACACTGAATGAAAACAATAGTAGCACGGAAAAGTTATTTCTACTTGGGCTAATCAAACCATACAAAGAGTACAAACCTAAGCCTATCTAATGCCAGAAGTATCTCAAACTAGGACAAACGACAAATAAATGCAATGAAATTTTCCAACAGTGTAGTAATTGTAAAGCTTTCCACCCTAAAGAGCTGACAACTTGCAACAACACTCAGCCTATATGCATCAATTGCAAAAGCCCACATGAATCTACAAATAAATCATTATGCCCTGCATACAAGAAAAGAGCTCTAACACTCCAAATATCAACAGAGAAGGCCATCCCATACCCCTTTGCAGCAATGGAAGCAAATGCTGCCCAAAAATACCAAATAAAGCTTGTAATGAAACCAACCAAAACCCCCAAGTCAAACGCCCCCAATGCATCAAGCACCCCATATAAAACACCATCTTCTAAGCCCCCTAGCTCAAATCCCTATCAGAAGGAATCACCAAGCCAACAAGCTTCCTTGTCCAGTGAGATGAGGTCCGCCTGCCCCCCTTCCCAAGAAGAAACAAACCAGAAACACTACCAGGAATCAATCCCCTAACCGACAAACAGGATGCACAACCAAAAATGCAATCCCCAAATATATGCTTATTCATTCTAAACTGTAATGCAGTTCAGGCCACGAACATACATCAACTACAGAAAACAAAAATCATTGCAGAATTGGCAAAAATCTACATCCCAGATGATATGCTCATTCAAGCAAAAAAAGATCTTGCTTTACTTTTAACAAAGCTGAACATTGATACACAGTCACATGAAGAATAAATCAACAACACAACATATATCAATATTCCAATGGAATGTAAGATCACTCACAGAAAATAAGCTAAATGAACTAATATCTTTTATGAAGTATAATTCCATTAATATTTGCTTGCCTCCAGGAAACTCATTTAACCCAAAATCAACAAATTTAGTCTCTGAGATATACTATCCTCAGAAAGGATAGATCTTCAGAGAGAAAAGGAGGCGGGGTTGCTTTATTAGTTAAAAATAATATAAACTTTTTTGGCATCAATTTTCCAGATTTTGCAAATGATGTTGATGTAATTGGTATCAGTGTTTGGCTGAATAATTTAAAAACCTACATAATAAGCTTTTATAACCCTAATGGCCAAACTACAGATGCCAAGGATTTCTTTAATTATATAAATAATTCTAATATGTTAATAAATATCATTATTTGTGGAGATTTCAATACCCACAGCCTTTTGTGGGGGAATAAACCAGCAAATAAAGCTGGTAAATTCATTGAGCATATTACTTCAAATAATAATGAATTAGCTGTTGCTACCCCTCCAAACCTGAATACATATTTCAACCCCAAAAGTGGCAGATTCTCCACAATTGACCTACAAATTGTGTCATTAAATTTTTTGAACAAAATTTACATAAATAAAATTGATAGTCTATGTACTGACCACTTTGCTATAGTTTGCTCTCTAAATGAACCTGCTGAAACTTTATCTCATACCTCCAAATATATCAAGACTAAAGCAAATTGGTCCATGTTCCAAAGTAAGCTAAATGATGAAATTACAAGTTTCACCCAAAGTTCATGCATTTCTAAGACAACAGTTGACACACATGCTGAAGCCTTGACATCTTTACTAATAAATACAGCTAATCATGCTATCCCCAGGACAACACCTAAGAAAACACTCCCTAAACAAATTCCTAAAGCATGGTGGACAAATGAGTACCTAAATAAATGGAGAATAAAAAAGGCAGCTAGGACAGAATTCATAAAAAAAAACCATAACCTAGTACATATTTAAAAAAATTACAAGTGGAATCTAATCTAAAAAGGATTATAATAGATGCTAAATATAATTACTGGAATAGTTTTACAAATAATCTCTCCAGAGAAACGCATGAGCCAATTATACATAAAGTCATAAGCCACATCTATGGGAAAAAGACTTCCCCCAACCCACTCCTGAATGAGCTTATACAAATTAATACCCATTATGACAATGATAATGGAAAACCTAACCTATTTGCAACTCTTTTTGTTAATAAGCTAACATCAAATAATCAAAGCAAACTGTCCACAATTCCTATGAGCCCAAGTTACCAACCACGCCCAGGATCCAAGTACATAACTAATCCATTTTAAATCCAGGAATTGAATAATGCAATTCATCATATTAGGACCAAAACTAGCGTCAGCTATGACAATATACACCCCACATGGATAAAGAATCTCACACCTTCATACAAACAAGAACTGCTAAATTGTTATAATCACGCTTGGACATCTTCTAGGTTCCCCAATATATGGAAATGTTCGTCTCTCCTACCAATCCTAAAGAAAAATAAACCAAAAGATAACCCTGAGTCTTATAGGCCCATAATGATTACTCCTATGATGGGAAAAATAATGGAGAAAATCATCTATCACAGACTCCTCCGGTTTGTTGAAAAAAATAATATGATCAGTCACACTCAAACTGGATTCAGGAAACACCACTCCTCAACAGATGCTTTCATTTTCTTAACAAATGCAATAAATGAATCTTTCTCAAAAAATAATGTCCTAGTTGTAGCTTTCCTAGATTTTGAAGGGGCATATGACAATGTGAACCACCAAATCCTTTTAAACAAACTTGAGAACCTTGGAGTAGCCCCTAAGCTAGTATCTTTTATTAAATCCTTCATAGAAGTGCGAAGGTTCATCGTTTGTGTTGGTTCAGCCTCTTCATCGCAAAAGACAATAACCAAAGGCCTACCTCAGGGAGCAGTCCTCAGTTGCCTCCTATTTGCCCTATATCTCTGGGACATGAACCTACCCCACACGAATCTACAATATGCTGATGATCTGGTGCTATGGTCATCTGGCATCACCTTTCAGATAGCAAAGTCAAATCTGCAAAAGTCACTTTTCCAGTTTGAAAAATTCTCTCAACATTCAGATTTACCCATTGCACCCACCAAGTCAAAAATAATCCAATTTCACCGGAAGCGAAACCATGTTAATGCAAAACTAACTCTAAATAACACAACTATTCCAGAAGATAATCATATTAATTACCTAGGTCTCATGCTTGACCAAAAACTTAATTTCCACCTCCACATTTCAAACACAATAAAAAAATGCTATAGAAAAACAAATATACTAAAAAGAATTTTTCCACACCCTGGGGCTGTAAGGAGAAAACCTTTATCCAGTTTTATAAATCACATTTAAGACCACATATTGACTATGGGCTCATCGTCTATGGTGCATGTGCAAAGACCCAGATGCAAAAAATTGAAACAACACAAAATGATATAATACGTCTCATATTTGGTCTTAGGAAACCCACAAGCACCAAGTTTCTGCTTATGGAGAATGGATTAACAACAATCAGGGAGAGACGTAGGTTTCTCTTGACAAAACATCTTAAAAAAATTGAATCAAATAGCTCACACACCCTACATAATTGGTTACGAAATCCAGCCATGTATAGAGGCATTGCAGATGAGTATGCCAATATTCAGAAGAAGTTCCCCATACCAGCAAAGTCTATTGCACCCACTTTCCCCCGATCCCTCCCCCCATGGAATTGGTCAAGTCCCATAATAAATAATGAATTCTCAAAGTGGAATAAAGATTTAACCCCCATTGCTTTTGTCCAGAAAAAAATTTGCAGAACTTAATACAATTACCTATAAAAATCACTTCCAAATATTTGTTGATGGGTCAAAAATGAATGAGAAGGTTGCAAGTGGTGCTTTCCTCCCTCACCTGAAAATTGCAATGGCCGAGAGATTATTTAATAATTTATCTATAATGTCTGCTGAGTTAAATGCCATAATCATGGCATTAGAACACCTTAAGGGAAATCAACCTTTGATTGCAAATTCAAATAATATTATCATATATTCCGACTCTCTATCAAGCCTTGAGTTGCTGGCCTCAGCTCCTCAGTATAAGTTGGACATTGACACTTATCATTGTCTCGGTATTATTGATAATCTTGCTTCAAGTGGCATAAAAACTTATTTTCAGTATATTCCTAGCCACTCTGGCATAAGTGGTAATCATCAGGTTGATGAAATAGCAAAAAATGCTATATTGACTAGCCAAGTGGGAGACCAATCCCGATTAGAGATATTTACCGATGGAGGCTATCAGATATTAATTTTAATAAGATTAATCCTATCCTTTCCCCCTTTCCCAATAAGTATCTTTCTAAAATTTATCATAGAATTCGTTCTGGAACAAATGGACTAAATTTTCTTGCATTCTCATATAAGTTTTCTAATTCAAGTGGTTCAATTCCCCTGTCCCCTCTTTGCAGGCATTGTAATATGAATAATGAAAAAATTGACCATTGCCTATTTGAATGTAATATGCTGACGTCTGCACAACATACCTTGCTTTGTAAACTGTTAGAATGCTTCAAACGCCAAAAAAATCTCACTATCAGCCAAGAGCCTAGCCAACTATACCTGCACACAGAGCACAGAAATCGATATCTATCATCTCATATTTGAACTCCTTGAGTCAAAAGATCTACTAAAAGATATCTGAGAATATCTAATAAATAAGAGACAACCAAGACAGTAGCTCTGTAGCCCACAGAGTGAAGCAAAAAGAAGAGGGCTAAATAGTACCAACTGAATAGCCCGCCTGCTGTGAATTAGAAGAAGAAGAAGAATGATAGTTGCTCGAAATTATATTATCCTGGTCTTGGCAGCGATAGTGATAGCTCAGTACCTAGACAAAGAGGCGTCAAAACGCGGACAATATAAGCAATTTCAGCAATACCCACGTAGCAGCAAACATTATCAGGGCATAGGAGCAGAGAGTTCCTGTCTTCTTGAGCAGACGACGAAGATCAGGAAAAAAAAACTGTAATCGGCTGTGATTTTTGAGTGACTAATATTATGCTTACCTGGAGCTAAGTGAAACTGCATTCATGCATTCCTCAGCGCGTGCAACTTCAGTACCCAGTTAGAGTGCATTTAGCACTTCTGGGTACCTTACGCGAAAGCAGTGCTCACGAATAACTGCTGAGTCACCTGGAGTACGATTGTATGTAAGCGGTAACTTTCAATTTATGTGTTCTTTCTGAATATTTGGTGTTCTTATATGTCTAATCTTCCTGTATATTTAGCTTTTTTTTTTATTAATCTATATCAGCAAATATTCACTTTACTCTCAAAACCGAACAAAACTAAAATAGAAACAGAAATATCTGTTAAGACAGTCATTTTTAAAATTAAAACAGGTCATTTTTGTTTTTTGGGAAGAAACAGAAAAAGGAGAATAAATTTCCCTTTTTTTCACCCTTTTTATTTCTGTTCCGTTTTTTAATTGCCAAACTGAAAACAGAATTATTTTGCCACAGAGAAACAGTACCAGCCTATAGTTTAGAATTAAGAGCAGGATCAAACAAGTTTTTGACTTTATTCTTCTGCATACTAGACATAGACATAGACATTTTTATTTTACGAAAAAAAAACAACATTCAACAAACAATAGAAATAACTAGACAACCACATTAAGATTAAAAAAAAATCCTATTGGTGGCTGTATCTTCTAACCACCCTTTAATCAAATATAAATAAAAACAATAATAATCATTAATAAATTCTTATTGTTTCAAAAAAAAAAATCAAGAAAACAATTTACATTGTCGCACTCTAACCATCCTCCCCCCTTCCCTCTTCCTCCCCCCCCCCAATCTCCAAAAATTATCCTCCTTTTTCAACAAAAAAATTCTTTAACATTTTCTTAAATGAAACTAAGTTATCGGCCGCTCTAATACTATTCGGGAGACCATTCCATACCGAAACACCTATGTTCCGTAAAGCAAAACTTGACCTTGTTGAATGTCGGATCTCACTGACCAAATGGTCAACATTTCGTGTAGAATATTCATGGTAGAGAGAATTGCGGGAAAATACATTCCAAAAGTACTCAGGAGATAACATATTCAGACACTGATAGACAAACACTGATAACTGATAGACAAACACTGAATCGATGATGTATATATTTATTTTTTTTTTAAATAAACCCAATGTTACTTAAAAAAAAAACTAATAATCACGCTGCTGCCCAATATTCAGAATGCCAAATTTTTGTAAGATTGGGCAGTGCTTTCACAATGGCACATCTCTCCGAGTACTCTGATTGCTTTATTCTGAGCGATTTGTATCCTTTTATAGTTACCGATGAAATTACTGGCCCATACCGAGTAAACATGGACACTGTTCTGTTTTTCTGAAGAAACAGAAAAAAAATAAACAGGGCTTGAATAAAACAGAACAGAAACAGAACAGGTCAACAAAAAACAGAATACCTGTTTCTTTTTCTGATCTGTTTTTTGGTAAAAACAGAAAACAGCTGTTTTTGATCAAAAACAGCTGTTTAAACAGCTGTTTTTGATAAAAAAAAAACTACACTTGCCATGAGTAGTGCTTTTCTGTGGCGGTAACACTTTTGAGAAAACTTAGTACTCCTGGAGCATTTTTTCCACAAAAAAGAGCAGTTTTTCTAATATAGGGGCGAAAAATTGTCTGTGCACATAAATATTGCTTTCATTTTTTTCTTTATGGTTATTTTTCTTCCATTTTCCTATTCCAAAAATATACTTTTATGTTTATAATACATGCTAGTTATTCGAGACATTTGGAAAAAAAAATTTCAGCATGAAATTACGCAGTCAGCTCAGTATATGTATATTAAACTGACAATGCACATTCATTTGTATTTTTTCAGTAAAATGAAAATTTTGTTCTGGCCTTGGGAAGGCATAGGGGCTTTGTGCCCAACTAATGTTAATTTCTGGTCGTTTTGAGTTTGACTCGGTGATTTATTTTAATTTCTGTTCGTTGTGGTGTTTCATTTATTTATCAATGCTGATTTGTGGTAGTTTCACGCTTGGTAGAGTCTTTGATTTTATTTTTTGCTCATTTTTTATTTAATGGAGTTCTTTACTTTTTTTGAAAAACTTATTTGGTGGAAAAAGTTTTTTAATTAATTTCTGTTCGTTTTACGAGATTCGTTTAATTCGTTTAATTTAATTCGTAATTCGTTTAATTTCTGCTCGTATATTGACATAGTCTTTTCAGGGAAAAAGAAAATAGTACTTTAAATCTTTTCGTTTTTTAAGACTTTATAGTTTGGCCTGCTATTTGTATGCTGGAGAAAAATTTTCAGCAATTTTTAACAACACACACACTTTTAAAAATCTGGACACAAATAGTACTATTTGATTTCATACCTCCTCTAGTTGACCTGAAATAGAAAACTTGATACCATTCGCAAAGAAAACTGTTTACTCTTTTGGATAGCTTGGATACGCTTAAGCTGTTTTGATCCGATTAAATTTTAAGTGCAGAATCAGTCCCAAAAGTTTAAATATAATATCCTCAATTATTCTTGGGATACTGATGAGATACCTTATTGGGAATTAGCATTATCAAATTGCATTATGATTTTATCTAAAGGCAACATTTAGTTTTTAAACATAATGGGCAAATGGGAGGTTGGGCGGGGAGGGTGGAAGTGGAAGGGGGACTAGTGGTCCTCAAGTCACAACCAGCTAATAAAAAGGGCACCAGCCCTTCCTTCTTTTTCTTGATTGAGCCTTTTTTGAAGCTACTATGGTAACCCCTTCGATACGAAGCGCCCTGGTCTAAACAACAACAACAACAAAAAATAATACATTGTGCCCACTGCGGCTGTCACAATAAACAATTGAAGCCTTCCCATCACTTTCGAATATTAAAAAGGGCACTAGGCCTTCGGTTTCCAATCGAATGAACCTTTTTGGAAACGACAAAGCTTACTATAAACACCGTATATGCCCACAGGGCATAAATTACAACCCTTACCCTAAGGTCTGTTAGGGTGGTTGTCATCCTCTAACACCGAATTTCCAGAACTTTCGACTACGTTAAACAAAATGGCAATCTCAAATTTTGATTGGATGTGTTTGGGGAAATGTTGGGCGAGAGAGAGGTGGTAGTCGCTCTCCAATCACTTTCGAATATTAAAAATGGCACTAGCCCTTTCAATTTCCAATCGAATGAGCCCTTTTCGAAGTTTCTACGACAACGCTTTCAATAAAAACCTTATATGCCCCCGGGGAATAACTTACAACCCTTGCCCGGAGTGCTGGGGGGTGTCATTCTCAAAGACCTAATTTTCAGAAGTTTCTACTACGTTAAACAAAATGGCTATCTGAAAATGTTGATTGGATGTGTTTGGAGGAATGGTGGGCGTGAGAGGGGGGTTAGTTATCCTCCAATCACTTTCGACTATTAAAAATGGCACTAGCCCTCTCAATTTCCAATTGAATGAGCTCCATTTGAAGTTTTACAAAAACTCTATCTATAAAAACCTTATATGCCCTCAGGGCAGAACTTACAACCTTTGCCCTTGGGGCTCTGGAGGGTTTGTCATCCTTAAATACATAATTTACAGAACTTTCAACTATGCTGAAAAAAATGGCTATCTCTAAACTTTGAATGAATGTTTTTGGGAAAATGGTGGGCGTAAGAGTTTACTCTTTACTCACTTTCAACTATTAAAAAGGCAATTTCAATTTCCAATAAAATGAGCCCTTTTTGAAGTTTCTATGACAACGCGTTATATAAAAGCCTTATATGCCCCTGGGTATAATTTACAACCCTTGCCCAAAGGGCTGTGGGGAAGGGGGTTGTCATCCTTAAAGACCTAATTTCCAGAACTTAAAACTACGTTGAACAAAATGGATATCTCAAAGTTTTGATTAGATGTGTTTGGGGAAAAGGTGGGCGTGATAGGCGGGTTAGTTGCCCTCTAATCACGTTCAACTACTAAAAAGGGCACTAGTCCTTTGAATTTGCAATCGAATGAGCCTTTTTTGAAGTTTCAACGACAACGCCTTCTATAAAAAAAACCTTATATGCCTCCAGGGCATAACTAACATCCCTACCCTAAGGGCTTTGGGGGACTGTCCTCCTCAAAAATATAATTTCTACCTGGAAATCTACTACGCTTAACAAAATGGCTATCTCAAAATTTTGATTGGATTTGTTTCGGGAAATGGTGGGCGTGGAAGGGGTGTCAGTCTCCTTTCAATCACTATCGACTATTAAAAAGGGTACAAGCCACTCCAATTTTCAATTGAATGAGCCCTTTCCGAGGTTTCTACGACAACTTCTTCGATACGAAGTGGCCTGCTCTAAAGGAAAAAATTATTAAATAATACATTGTGCCAATATCGTTCTTATATGCCCCCAGGGCATAACTTAAAACTCTTGCCCCGAGAATTATGGGGGAGTGTCCTCCTCTTTACTTAGTCCCCGTCTCTTATCTCGTTCTCGAGTGTCCCCGTTCTTTACTTAGGCAGCACGATTGCGCTGCCTATGATTTATACAACAACTTTCCATATAAACCTTATATGCCACAGGGCATAACTTACAACCCTTGCACTGAGGGCTGTGAGGGGGCTATCATCCTAAAAGACCTAATTCCCAGAACGTTCAACTACGTTGAACAAAATGGATATCTCAAAATTTTAATCGGATGTCTTTTGGAAAATGGTGGGCGTGAGAGGGGCGTTAGTCACTATCCAATCACTTTCAACTATCAAAAAAGGCACTAGCCCTTTTCAATTCCCAATTGAATGAGCCCTTTTCGAGTTTCTACGACAACGCTTTCAATAAAAACTTTATATGCCCCCCCGGGCATAACTTACAACCCTTGCCCTGAGGGATGTGAGGGGTTTATCATCCTAAAAGACCTGATTCCCTGATCTTTTCACAAAGGTGAACAAAATGGCTATCTCCCACTTTTGAGTGGATGTGTTCGGGGAATTAGTGGGCGTGAGAGGGGCGTTAGTCGCTATCCAATCACTTTCAACTATTAAAAAAGGCACTAGCCCTTTCAATTTTAGCTTGAATAACCCCTGTTCAAGTGTGAAAGACCATGCTTTCCATAAAAACCTGTAAGGCCCCCAGTGAAAAATTTACAATATGTGCACTAGCGACGGGGGAGGGAGAGGTATTCATCCTAAAAGAACTGTTTTCCAAGACTTTCAACAATTTTTAATAACATGGCTATCTAAAATCTTTGATTGGATGTGTTTGGGGAAAAGGTGGGCTTGAGAGGAGGGTTAGTTGCCCTCAAATCACTTTCGACTATTAAAAAGAGTACTAACCCTTTTAATTTTAAATCAAAAGAAGTCTTTTTCAAGTTTCTACGAAAAAGATTTCAATAAAAAACTTATACGCCCCAAGGCATAACTTTGTCCCTTGCCCTGAAGGTTATGGGAGAGTGTCCTCCTCAAAAACATATTTTCTATCTAGAAATCAACTACGCTGAACAAAAGGGCTATCTCAAAATTTTGATTGGATGTGTTTGGGGGAATGAGGGGCGTGGGGTGGGGCTAGTTCCCTCCAATCACTTTCGATTATTAAAAAGGGCACTCAAAATTTTAAGATAGCCATTTTGTTCAGCGTAGTTGATTTCTAGATAGGAAATATGTTTTGAGGAGGACACTCTCCCATAACCATTTATTTCCAATAGAATGAGCCTGTTTTGCAGTTTCTACGACAACGCCTTCTATAAAAAAAACCTTATCTGCCCCCAGGGCATAACTTAAAACCCTTGCCCTGAGGGTTGTGGGGGAGTGTCCTCCTCAAAAACACATTTTCTATATCTGGAAATCAACTACGCTGAACAAAATGGCTATCTCAAAATTTTTATTGGATGTCTGGGTGGTCGATGGGTGTGGGGGGGGGGCTAGTTGACCTCAAATCACTTTCGACTATTAAAAAGGGCACTAGAACTCTCGATTTCCAATCGAATGAGCCCCTTTTGAAGTTTTTACGACGACCCTTTTCATATGAAGTGCCCTGCTCTAAAGTAAAAAATAATAAATGATCATTGTGCCAACATCGTTCTGATGTGCCCCCAGGGCATAACTTAAAACCCTCGCCCCAAGGGTTGTAATACGAAGTTTTGAAAAAAAAACAAAAAAAAAACATTGTGCCCACATCGTTCTTTACTTAGGCAGCGCTATCGCGCAGCCTATGATTAGAAATAAGGAACGGTCGTATGTCTACTCTTCTTAGTCTATATTTCACTAATTCATTATCCTCTGTGTCACTTGCTTTGATATTGGGAGCTTTCTTTAGGGCAGCACCCGGACTTGATATTTTTTTTTTGAGTTGGTTTGGGTTTGTTATTTACTGCACCAGCCGCCTACTTTATTTTTGTGTACATCAATTATATCCTTCCTTTTAAGATGGTATATAAATGTCGTGGTAGAGACTCCCTTAGCCTTTAGAGACACTTTGCAGAAATTGCACCTGATACTTTCTGTGATTCCTTTTTCAAATGGGATACCCAGAGAGATAGCTTAAAAGTTTTAGTTAGAACACCCAAGTTGTCATCAGAAGATGACATCATGCTTTTCTTAGCACAAAGGTTGATTTTAGGATTTTTCAAAAAATTAGAAGCACCTTCCAGTAGCCTACTATTTCAAAAATTGCACCTCCACCCAAATATCTGACCTTTTTCACCTCACTGGCATAACTAGGGGGAAAGGGACCAATTGCCTCCTGAGCTGTTTTGTTGGCACAATAAGCCAAAGAATCTGTCTGCTTATAAAAGCAAAATGACATATCCCAACTACGGTTTCATACCAACTTAGACCATTTGAAGCACAATATTAATTTTTACGGGAATTAGCTTGTCAATAATTGGTATTTATGAGACTGATAAATAAAATAATTCACCGCTTAGTGTTAATTTTTTGAATTTCTTTTGCTGTATGGTAAAAAATACTGTGTTCACCAGAAGATTGGTATCCTACTGAATGAGAAAAGTATATCAGCATTTTATAAGAATTTGTCCCTTCCAGAAAATCAGCTAGTTTCAACTCTAGACTTTTCCTTGAAGGGATTTCTATTGATATTAGAGATGATTTTAGTAACATGAGAAAAAGTATTTTTGGCTATCTTGTTATGTTGATGTAATAAAGATTTGCTAGCAAAAACTTATATTTCTACTGGACAAGACTTAAATATATTTGCATTGCTCTCTGACTAAGCATTTAAGAGAATTTTACAAATTAATAATCAGTATTTATCATGTAAATCAGAACGGTAATCGTAGCAGGTCTATGTTATTTAGCAGCATAAATTCCATAAAAACAGTTAGATTAAAGTTCTCGCGGCTAAAGGTGCAAATTATTTCCCATGTAATGTAGGAGACAGAGGTCCTACCACTAGAACCAGGATACGCAGTAATAAGTGATTCGTTTGTATCCTGCTTCTCCTGGACAGTAGCTGTGCAACTTTCCTGCTCAATTGATGGAATAATATACTGTAAGCAATACGTCGTTTTAGTGGAATTAAACTGCACCTTTACAGTCTTAACATTCAGAGGCGGATCTAAAGTAAAATCTTTGGTGAGGCCTAATGTGACAAGGCTACCAATGAGCAAAATCTTGCGGGGACCCAATGTGACAAAGGTACCAATAATTGATGAAACTGACAAATTTATTCTAAACAAAGGAGTGAAAAAAAAAAAAAGTAAGGAATGAGGGTGCAGGAAAAAATCTTGGAGGAGGGAGCCGGGTCCTTCCTGGATTCACCACTGCTAACACTTACGCAACTACCTACAATTATCTGACTCCTAGTCCCTAATTCTGCCTAGCTGAAACAATCAAGCAGCACTATTTGATACGCTTGACAGACTGAGTTCCATCATTTTACTTACGTTCCAATTCTAGAAATCGTATGAGAGGTAACCACGCTTCTACACAATTTCAAATTATGTTTTAAAAATCATTTTGCAAGTTCAAAATTCTCAAATATCTCATTCTCGTATCACTGAAATAAAATCAGAAACAGAAGAAAAACAGGTAGGAAAAAAACAGAAACAGGACGAAATAGCTATTATAAAAACAGAAACAGAACAGAACAGGTAAATAAAAAAACAGGTCATCTGTTTCTGTTCTGTTTCTTTGCATGAACAGAACAGAAACAGGTACTTTAAAAACAGAACAGAAACAGAAAACAGAAACAGTGCCCATGCTTAATACCGAGCATCCGTACCCAATATAAGGGTCTACAATAGCGCTGTAAATGAGCTTCAGGGTTGACAGAAGAAAGGTATGCTTCAGTTTTCTCAGTATCCCGAGTCCTCTGGCAGCTTTAACTGATAGTATCTCTTAGTAGATACTATCTACTAAGGTGGAAATTTCTAGTAAACAGGAGAATAGATATTATTTTGACCTATTTTTTCTACGGTAGAGCAAAAATTTCACATGGATTGCGTCTCGCGCGGATTGCGTTTTCCAGACAATTGCACAAGTGGTAAGAAGCAGACTGATTGTAGCATGGGTAAGATTAGGGCGAATACACTGAGCTATAGTCGATGTTCTGACTTCTTGATCTCTTGAATGTTTTTAAAAAATCAAACACCCTAAACAGAAGTACAAAATTAAACTGAAATAGTTTCATAAGCTAAGAGGAAATAGACATCTGATTAAAAAACCCGAAATTAGGCAACAGATAATCATCCGATGACTTCAAAAAAAGGGAAGGGCACCCTCTTTTGAGAGGAGAGCCATATGACTTAAAAATACGGAAGGCTACCATCTTTTGAGACAGAAGCCGCTTTCAAGTCACGGCTGAGTTTAAGAAAAAAAAAGTTATTTGGTAAAAAGTAAAATATTGAGTATATATTCTTTGCAAATTAAATAGAAAATCGATAGTACAACATTCTGTGCATGCAGATGGATAGAAAATTCGATAAAGGGGGGGGGGGGATCTTTTCTGTTTGTACACAAGTAGAAAGAATTCTCCAATCCTCACAAAGGAATATATGCTAGGGTTATCTTCTTTTGTATGCCTGTCGTCCGACAACCTTTGCTTGCTTTTTTAATGCATGAAAATAAAGATAATTAAAAATCATGAAAATAATGAGAATATTAAAAAAAGAAACAATTAAAATAAACATAAAAGCAGGACAGAAAATGGCCATCTGGACTGCGTCAATCTGAACTAAATACCTAAGCAGCCATTTTTGAAACGTGGCAAAATGTTTTTTTTTCAGTTTTAACGCGTTTCTACACAAAAAAAAAAGATTACAAAAATGATGAAATCATACTTGTATATCAATCTGCATTTCAAGGTTGTTGAGAAGATACGGTTTCCGAAGCTCTGCATATTCCAGTGCCTTCTCCAAGGGGAAACCTCTTGAATGGAATGATATCAAACAATCGCAGGATGGCCAGTCTTCAACCGGTTGCTGAATAGAGGAACATAATTCGTTAGAATAACGTAAAAGGCCTCAAGAAGCATAAGATAAAAAGCTTTGACAAGAATACACTGACAAGAGTATTATCTTTTATAAAGTTTTTAAAAGAAAACGAACCAAGATGAAAGCGTCCAAACAGAGTTTGGTGCATTTTCAAGGGATGCAATTTTTTCTTTTTTAAATTCTAATCTTAAGTACCATGTTTTAGCATTCATAAGACTTGGATTAACATAAGAGCATAAAATTAAAAATTCAAAAAATTCTTTCAGGAAAAGTAATTTTTTGAAAAAGGAGGGGCGGGAAAGCCACTGATCAATTTTTCAAGAGGTAGTTTAAATGGCAAAAAAGACTTTGCCTAAAATATTAACATTTTCTTCCTAAATGTTGCAAGTTTTACACTTTCTGTGTGTTGTACTTATAGGGGAGGAGGGTGGGCAAATACAAAGCTCCTCCACTCTTCTTGTGGAAAACCGTGATGGCATCTGAATTTTATGATAATTTCTCAATGTGTTTAAATGGAGAAAAAAAAGAAGAAAAAAATACTCTATCTGCACAAAGACTGATGCTGGGGTACACTGCAAACAAGCTTGAATAAACAGAATTGCGCACAACTATAGCACCAAAAATATTCCGTACGTTATATTGCCGATTGGGCTATGTTCAGCATTCAAATGTAATTTTTACAAACAAATTTATCAAATCAAAGAATGAAGGCAAATATTTTGAAATTGGGAAAAATAGGGCCTTGGAGCAGGCTTTTCCCTATTTTTACGCTAAGATTTGTCAAAATATAATGACTCAGTGCTATCGAAAACATTTGGGAAGACACTAGTACCGAACTCTATAGGCATTGGTTTCTTAGACAAAATTCTAACCAGCAAAATTGTCTACTTCTCTAGCACAACTGCGACATTAAAATCAACGAAGAGACGGGCTATTCATACATTCTTGGTTTTGTCTTTGGTTTGACAGCTGACTGTAACATTGTTTGGGCATGAAACTTTCATTAAGAAAGCGTAGGCCTACCTGATCAACATTCCCACTTGTATTTCAGCATTACAATGCTTCCAGCGGCTGATTTGATGGAAAATTAGCCGGATAAATTTAAAAATAACTCCAAGTCCAATTTTGCTCTTTCTGTTTCGTATGGATCAGCTAAATTCAGTTTCCGTGACATTTACATGCAAATTATACAACTCTACGCTTGATAAGCTGATATCATATCTAGTGATGACATTTATTTCTAAATTAAGGGAGGTGGGCTTGTTAACCTCCGTGGCCTATTCTAGAGTGCCCGGCTCATAGACCTGTTTAAGAGCAATTTTTACTAGCACAGGCCACTCTAAGAGTCTACAAATAAAAGTAAGAAACATTCTAAAAGTACTTAATGAAAACATATAGAACTGATGTTGGAAAGAAATTTACGGTTCTACTCTAACACTGAGAATCAACAAGGTTTCTTTCCCAAAAACATTAACCATAACATCTAGATCCAACGGTTTCTTTGAGATTTTTCACGAAACATTAACACCAGATCATTAAGCCTCCATCGTCATTGTTAATCTAAGACAAGTTTTGATCAGGCTTAGTATAGAAAATGATCTCTCATTACTAGCAGTTGTGATAGGCAGAGGAACGACGACTTGTATAAATTTTAAGCTTCAGAATATGTGACTAATTTTACTTTCAGACAATCATTATGTCCACAAAGACTTTTTGGCTTATGGTCGAAAATTCTATGGAAGAGCAAGTTTGTCTTAAATTCTGAATGGAATCATCCGTCAAAAGGTTAAGCTTATGGGCAAAGCAGTAAATGAAGACCGCAATGGGTGTCATTGTTTTAGTGGCAACTCTTAGCGAGTGCAAAAGGGGAGAAGGCTGGAAAAAAAAATCAGGGTAAGCAAAGGCGATTTGAAACCCCGGGCGGGAAAAAGTTACGATCACTAGATGAAGTGAAGTGCAGTAATTTGGTTATTCTATTCTTCGTGGCTATAAAATATGGCAACTTTTTAGGATCGTTCCATGTAGGGGCTTAAGAAGTCCACTACTCCCCCCCCCACCTCACTGAATGACAACCTTGACTCAACTAGTATCCTAAGTACTAGAGAAAAACTTGATATTTGGAAAGTTACAATGTTTTATTTAGCGTTTTTAAATTTGAAATAATAAAGTTACTCGACATATCAAAGTAAACAGTCCTTTATTTTGAAGTTAGACATTGCAATTACGTTCGGACCGTAATATTGTTCAAATGTCCACCACAGCTTTGGATACAAGCTTGACGGCTGACTTCAAAGGATAAAGCACAGTTTCTATGCGAAAAATCAGGGTGAAACCAGACGATTATAAACAACAGACAAGAAAAAAACTAGAATCAGTCGGTAAAGTGAAGGGTAGGTTGTAATTCTGTTTTTGTCGGTTATTTTTTTTTGTCATCGGACAATTTTGTCCCAAATAATGTCATAAATTTTTACACGAAACTTAATATTTTGAATATTATAATCATTTATTTAGCGTTTTGACAAAAGAAATACTTTAAAATTGCAAATTTACAAATACAAAAGCAAATGTGCGTACTATCATGATCACATGCATTTATAATACCAAGCACAGTACAAGCTGAAAGTTTTAGAGGACGGGAGAGTTTTAAAACGTTCCTCTTAATCATATTCATTATCAAGAATAGGCTAAAGAGGGTCATAAATATTATTATAACTGAGTTTGGAAAGTTAATAAGTTCACGAGGTTCTACTTAAAACTAGTTATGATAAATGTGCCCACTCAGCGGCTGAGCATGTTACAAAGCACGTCCCCAGGCTTTAGCATAACATAACCTATACCCTTTTCCTCTCTGTACGAAGTATATATATATTCTTAATTTTTTCTATGCCCTAAGATAGATAATACCCATTTTATGCGTATATATTGAAAACAATTTTAAGAAAATTTTACTGGAAAATATCCAAGTCTCCACCTTCTTCTCTCAAAAAACTTTGCACAACCACCCCATGGACAACCCCCATGGCACAGCCACAATCGACAAATTAGGTTCTGTATGGTAGACAGATTTTCAACAAAAACTTACATTTAATATGACGTCCTCCGGGAAAATAATTGCCTTGATATATTCAAAGTAATTCAGTCGAAGAAGAATTTCAGTCATTGGCTTCGAAGTGCTTTTCTTCTCCATGGCACAGACGCCAACAATGACTTGTTTCACTTCGTCTATATCCATGTAATCAGAGACATCATCACAGCATTCCATACAAGGGTAGCTCTAAAAGAAAAACTGCCATTGTCCAGCTAAACGTACTATGGAACACTTATTTCTAGATAAAGATGTGTTATCTTCAGATTTTACAACCTTATGGTCTGAACCATATCGCTTGGTTCAAAATTTCGAACGATGA
This sequence comes from Artemia sp. Qi Xiang Cuo, assembly GCF_049724085.1. Classification (NCBI taxonomy): domain Eukaryota; kingdom Metazoa; phylum Arthropoda; class Branchiopoda; order Anostraca; family Artemiidae; genus Artemia; species Artemia sp. Qi Xiang Cuo. The sequence continues at coordinate 18,918,344 of NC_142813.1, read as the reverse complement.
ATCCATACATTATGTTTGCACCATTAATATCAATGAGGATCAGGATTTTTTTTTTCAAAGACACATCCACTCCTCCTCGGGTGGAGGCCTATTCTAGTGACACCAAAGTATACTAAAACGAAATGCACCATGTGAGCTTTTGCTCACATGTGATTATAGAACATTTGTATTAAAACTTATGATTTATGTAGTTGTCCTTGATTTCATAAGGAGCAAGCGAAATATTCAGCCCATCGCAAGGTCCTCCAGCTCATGACTCCCATGTCTTCACTCCTTTTCAAACTTTTAACATCTAAAACCAAACAAATAAGGAGCAGCACGGGGCTCATTTTTTCCAAAGCGGGAAAGCTATAAAAAAGAAAACAACGACAAATTCTGATGAAGCATCTGTTACTTAAAATCTGTTACATTTTCTTTTCGAGTCACTGGAGCAGCCAAATATTTACTACTCCCAGCAATCAAACCTTATTTCCTTGGGAAAATTTTCAATCATTAAATTTTTTGGAGCTTTTATTAAATCCATAAAACAAGACACTATCATGCCATCTACATTATTTCAATGAATAAATTAATAACATTTCTGTCAACGTTTAAATGAAGTAAATGAGGATCCCCAGTGTCAGTGCTAAAGGCTATTTCGCTGAATATCTTCTCGATTTCAATAACCTCCCTAAACCTTGCTTAAGGTGACACTTCTAAAAGCTAAAGTTTATCATTAAATGAAACACACAGAATACATCTTCTTTGACCTAAAGACGTTCATCAACGGATACTTGTCCCAATTTATTCTATATATTGACTTATGATTGACGGTTTCCCAAGCTTAAAAGTTTTAGAGAGAAATAATCGCACTGGTACTGTACACACAAAGAGCCACTATCAGGCCACCTACATTATTTTATTGACTAAGTTAATAATTAGTAACACCAACTTTTTTTTTTCGAAAAAAATTAAGACGCAAGCCCAGCCAAAAGAAAAAAAATGTAGGAAATAATTTGATTAGGGGGGGGGGTGCTATATCAGGTGCTAGGTTAAAGCGGCGTGGAGCCGTGAAAAATATCAGGAACAAAAATAACAGAGCTGTGTAGAAGCCAAACCGATTAAGTAAAAGTGACAAAGAGTGGAGGAAATCTGAAAAAATGATATATTACCACTTTTGATATTAAACAACCAATCATCTGAAACCAAAAACAGCAAAAATGGTGTTTGAGTAGGGAGAACGTAGAATTACCCCTAAGTAGATTTTAAGACGAACTGCAGTCCAGAAAAAAAGACTTAGCATGTTATGGTTAGTTTGTCAGGTGTCGTTTTACAATAGGGCTTATTGCGAGAGAATATGTCTTGAAAGAGCTATGAAGCACTTTCACCGAGGATTCACCGACCTTTAGAAACCTCTTACACCAGGTGGCACGTCCGAAGCGTTGTGAAGGCTTTCCAAGTGTGGCGGAACTGTGTAAAGCGTGGCGGAATCTTTCCCCGCGTGGCAGAACTCTGCAGCATACTTGAACCACCGAGATATACACTAGGTGGCATAAAGTGGCCACCCCTGGACTTTAAAAATAAAACGTCATAAGAGATTGGTGGATTGAACAGGTTTGGTCCTGATCACTCTATAAATAAACGTATACTTAAATTAACGTGCACCTACCATGCTTATCTACTTATTGTACAACATAACGAAGTCAAATTAACGAATGACACTGTAGCCTACTACAATATCAGATGCAAACATAATCTTATCAAGTGTAATCAAACAAATTATTTTATTGACCTACTGAATTCAGTTAACATCAGAGAAGGTGCAAGATTAGTGAACAATTAGTTCTTCTAATTTTTTTTTTTTTAAACGTAGTTGGATTTTGTAAGTCGACATTTCTTTATTCAGTACATTCCTTTTTTAGTCATAAGATACTCATTAATTCAGGAAAACTGAAGCAGTTCATTTTATAAAAGAAGGCTATCATCATTAGCTCTATTGCGGCCGGGTTCAAATGATTAGTTGAGAACAGGTTTTATTACACGGTTGTTCAGTCAGGTGATAATAGTCCAACTCTACGTGCCAATGGTTCCGATACGTAAAGTGGCCATTGCATAGGTCGAAAGTGAACCTTTGAGCCTTTTCTATTATGTACAGCAAAAAGAATTTGAAACCTAGAATACGGTATGAACTGACTATAGGAATTTAAGGAAACCTTTGGGTGCTTAAATGAAATTTAGAAACTGAAATATATGTATATTAGTATTAGTGATCCTTATCTTTTTTGGGGCATAGCATCGTTTTTTGTCATTATTTGTTAACGCAGCTTTTATTTGATTTAGCCCAATCCAAAGACATTATTTTCTTAGAGCGATTAAATATACTAAAAGCGATCTTTCTTTTGAACAGTCACTTTTCGCATTCGAAGCTCAGTCGCAATCAGTCTTAAAGAAAAGTAGGTGGTTTAGTTGCAAGCTTTTTGATTAAGCATCTTATAGAAAGTCACCGTCTGGTTTTATTAAAAATACGCCAAGGACTCTAATTTCGAACAACTTTGATTGCAATGTTTGTAACCCCAGACTTTGATACATCCAAGAGTAACGTAAGAAAGAATTTTAAGCGAAATTTATGGAATATGGCCGTGCCAACCCTGATTGTCATAAGTTAGTTTTTTCGATACCAGAGCAACATTATAGCAAAACTTTTGGATAAAATCAAAATTAAGCACGCCTAGAGTGCCATTAATGTATCCCACTCGTTATTCGGTGAGTTTAGCTACGTTCATTTTTCAAACGTGTTTTTGTTTTTAACCAATCTGAGTAAAGATATAAGGCGTTATTTTCTGAAAGTAGACAATATGCAAGCATGGAAAAGCAGTGTTCTTATCTGTATGATCAATATGGCAAAACATGCAAAGACACAGCAATAGCACACAATATTTAGGACCAAAAGTGCTAATAAACGTTTTTCAAGCCTATTATCTGGTCACTTCATTTTTACGCTTCAATAATGCAAGTGTAACTTTTAACTCGAGGAAAACACATTATTAATAGATATTATTTTTTATCGCACGGATTGACTGTGATGTGGCTCGGGCATTATCGTAAAATGAAGATGGGTTAGTTAGAGTAGGCTACATAACAATGGTGTGGTTAGTGAAAAGCTTGTTAGGCAAAGAACCAGACTGTTCGAACTATTTTCATCCATGCAGCGCTACCGTAAGCCAACAGGGTTCAGCAAAGTCATCCTCAACATAACCATCCCTTATATTGTCCATTACCAGCTCAAACTGTAACTGCAAAATAAAAAGGTTATCAAGGTACTTTCAAAAAGGTACTTTCAATTTGAGATGTTGGTTGCAGTCATGCCAAACAAAATATTACATAATAGTTAATTTTTTGTGGTCCTCCAATATCAATTACCTTGAAGAGTAGAACTCTACAGGAAATTGTAATCCCGTCTTCTTTTCCCATTGTTCAGCCACTTGCATTTGGACTATCTGAAACTAGCGTTAAATTTGGGGTTCTAGCTCTAGAGCGAGACACTTGATCTGGTTGCCCTTGCAGACTGAGAAGATCAGCCTTTATTTAGAAAATGGTATCCTGAAGAGCCACAGAAAGAGAAATTTCAATATCGCAGATGATTACGCAGTCATTAGAAAAACCACGGAAAATGAAACCTCACGATGCAAAGAGAAACATTGGCTAAACTTTATCTTTAGCTCCTCAAATTTGGTCAAATAGGCACAAGTTGGTTCTCAGGCAAAGCTGGCCAAGTGACACAATAACGAGCAATCAATCAAGGTACAACTGCATAGAGTAGGACTTCTCCAGACTCAGTAAGGCATGCTTTGATAAGCCAAATTATAAATTCTGAGGGTAGTCATTTATATTTTTAAGAACATAATTCACCTCTCCCATTAACCCTTGGTAAAATTGCGATTTTATATATTTATCGTCTTTCCTTCTTTTCACCAAAGTTCAGCATCATACAACGAATGGAATTAGTAATTTGGCTCATTTGTGATTGAATCTGATGTGCCATGGCCAGCCTCATCATAAAAAGCAAGCGAAGACATGGCTTCTGGGTGAATTAGCCTACATCAAATCCTACTATTTGAAAAGCAAAGCTGTTTAAAACAAATATTTTGCAAAGAACGAAAAATGTAATCCATGTCTATTATGAATTTAATGTACAAACGTGGTATATAGACATAGAAGTAACATATTGAAACTTATTCATTAGACGTGAAAAATTGAAGGAGAAAATAACTTCTAATAGGGGAAGAATTGGGGAAACGGTAAACAAAACATAGCTGCAAGAATTATGTATCCTTATTCCAGGCTTTTTTGAATTGGAGTCTGGACAGGGAGGTAAAAACGTGGCAAAAAAGCTGTTTTATGCTGCAGTTTCGGTCCTTCAAACAACTATCGGTGGAAACCACCCAACACAATCAATAACTTAAATCATGACAAATGGTTTAATGTTGGTATCGAAAAAATGAAACGGTTTGTGTTTCTATTAACCATTTTTTCATACATTCTACTTAGGAGACAATATTTGTAATTGTTTGTATTTAGATTCTCTTTTTTATGTTGATTGCTTATCAATCAAAAGGTTCATTCAAGTTAAATCATTCATCAATTAGGTCAATATTGCAAAAAACCGCAAATACAATACAGTAGGTTTTCTCTTGTCATTATGCTACACAAATTTCAGTAACAAGCCAGATTACAAATAGCTTTTTCCCAAAAACGAAACTTTTGATTCAAAATTTATGTGTCTACCTATAAAGTTGGTCAATGGCAAACTTCTATGCTCTGAAAACCATTTTGTAATGTTATACACCGGTAGCTGAAGCCTGAAGCCAAGCAAGTATTTCTCATTACAGCCAGCAGGTTTCACCAAAATTGTGACGCATTATATTCCCAGTTTTGGCAAGTTTTGTCTCCCGGTTTTGGGAATTGAGTTGAAACTTGCAGAAAACAGTTTTTTTTCTCTTTGGGAAGGGAGGTTAGGATTAGGGGAGATTCTTAAATTGTGGTGGTTGAAAAGAGCACATAGTATGTTTTTATATTTTTGCCTGTCGTTCAACAGGCTCTGCTGTTAGCAATGTAGGCTATATTGGTATAAAACAGTTTCAAAGGTATGGTCTGGAAATCTTTCTTCAATAAATATATATATAGAGGTATTTACTGCTTTAATTTGGCTAATTAAAGTCCTTCCGTTTAATTGCACTGTAGCAATAGCTTCACTCTTTTTTGGCAATTATTAAATTTCAGTCCAATTTCAAAACAACTTTTCAAACACCAAATTCTTGGATCTTTCTTAACAGCCTAATTTCAGTAAATATTCTTTGCATGCGTCAGGAATTTAATTCAAGCTTCATTGGTCTTAGGCTAATTTATTAATTATTGTTATTTTTTGTAATTTATGTTATTATTTTATCCCATCTTCCCATCCATTTTTCTCACATTATCTGTGATTTAACTTACTTTTTTAAATTTAAAAAACTCTGCATAATACTGCGAGAATATTTTCAAAGCGAAATATGTTGAAAATGACTAGGAAAAAGTGAACTTTGAAACTAACTTTAGCCCACTATGCGAAGTTAAATGTCAAACTGCTTTCACAGAAATATCATACAGTTATGTTTAAAATAGAACGTAAGAATTTGACTGTCAAACGCAATTAATTATTTTGAAATTACCATTTTATGCAAGAAGTAGGCAACACAAATAAACCACCTAACCCTTGCCAGCAAACAACCTGGTTGCTTAATAGCCATACCTCTTCACAGCTATTGCAGAGTAACTCTTTATCTCCAATGTAAAATGACGGTTTTTCATGATCCGGATTTTGTTCTTCATTGAGTGACATCATTTAAAAAGCTATCAAAAGAAATTTGGTTGACTTACATGCTTTAGCCCAAATCAGTTTGCACATAGTTTAATACAAGGGCTCTTAACCTAAAGCTTTGATTTCCCTTGGGGATAAAGGTTAGTAAACACTGAAAGCTCATCATTGTTACCATGCCTAAAGGTTGCGTACGTCATTTTTATGCTTTCAAGATATTTGCCAAGAGGTATTTCTTAACGTGTTGTAAGAGGGAGAAGCAGCGCAACATACATTATGAGGCTCCAATTTGACTACAAATACAATTTCTTTCTAATCCTTCCTTTGAGAGCTTTGGCAATTATCGCAAAAGCGTAAAAATGTCATATATGACATTTAGGTTTGACAGCAACAATATTTGCACACAAATTATAGACTTGTTGGGAGGGGGAGATCATCTCTCACCCTCAGTTATAATGCTGAGTTTCACTAAAAGGTTAAAAAAGTAATGTTCAGTGTTTCATTTGAATATTTACTTAATATCTGAATATTGTTATAGAACAACACTCGCAACTTTATATACCACGACTGCAATGCCCCACATTCTTTATTGTGCACCCTTTTTGGAAAATCTTTACTCAAACAGAAAGAAAAATTAGGTCATATTACTTCAAATTTCTCAAATACCTACTACGCCTTTCCCCATAGACTCGAAACTATAAAACTGAGTAAACATTACAAGATTACAGCAATTACCATACGTAGCAATTGAGAAGCAGATTCGAAATCATAATTCAAAGGTTTAGAACCACCAGTAGCACAACTCACTTTAACAGTAGTCGGGTAATTAGTTTTACTAGTTGTTTCGTTTGTTTGTAAATAATGCTTGGTTTATTAGTTGACTCCTTTGTTTTGTTGTGTTTTGTTTTCTAATTTTTTTTCATTTTTTCGTTTTGTTGATTTCTTTGCTCCGTCATTATTTTGTTAATTCGACGGGTTATCAATAAATACATTCATCCATTCATTCATCTCATTAAATGTTTTTTTTTCATCAAACCTTTATCTTAAAATGCCTTTTTAGTCACTAACTTTTCTAATATTTTTTTTTCAAATGTTAGATTAAAAAAGGAGTTGTTAAAGGAAACAAGCAGACAACTCTATAACATGGAGATAAGATCTACCTTATTGAGCTATGGAACCAGCATAAAAATTTTAATTTCTAAGTCATATATGTTATGGATTAAATAGTTTTTTTCGCAAAAAAGTAATAAGCAATATTGAACTATAAAGAAAGACAAATTAATATGTTTGCGACAGGGTCTGATGGCCCTCTTCACCCCTAATCTTTAAGGTAAAAATTAACCAGTGCTTTGTTGAAAGCATTTTAAAAGTGTATCAAACATGCCTTGATGGTGTTAACTGGAGAAACTTTATAAGATTCATTTTTCTTACCCCAAATGCAATCTGAAGTGCTGTCATTCGGATTTTGTCATATTTTTTTTTTGTCATTACTGCGACCAGATGAACCATATATCTGCAGATGATATTAAGGTTTTGGACATAAATAAACTTGCCTCAGAATTCTACCAGAAAGGGAATTTTTGCTGCCAGTTTATTACCTGAGAATATTTCCATAATATAATTTTCCCTTTAGCCTTTGATTTGTGCCTTTTGACTTTTCCATCGAACGCATGTTCTGGAGGTAAGGCAAAATGAACTTTAATACTGAGCTAAACAATTGTCAGCTTTAATTTTTTTTTTTTTTTTTTTTTAAGGGACTCACTACATACTGCTTGGGCTTATGATCTGTAAGTTGAGGCTGCTCCATGTTTTACCATTCTTCCTGCAAACCAGACAGCTTCTGGCTCAATGGATACCGAAAATATTATTTGTAAGGATAGGCTTTGAGTTCTCTCTTTTTTCATCTATCAAACGTGAGCAACCTATGAGGATGAATGAAAGATCTTAAGACGAAATGGCCGGCCAAGACAAAGAAACAAAGAAAGAAAACTCAATAAAGAAAACAGACAAAACGCGACTTTGGGCAGAAGCGAAAAGACAAGAGTAACTGGATAAAATCATATAAAATGGAAGTTATGTCAATTATTCTATTGTGAAATAATTCTGTTGTTTGCTATCACTGACGCAACTCTCCTTGTTCTTGTATTAATTAAAAAAACTTTCCGAAAAATAAGTTTTTAAAATAAAATTAATGGAAATTTTAAAATTATCATCTGCATATACTATAACCTGTAAAAATACAAACAAAAAAATACCATAAAGTGCTATTGAATAATGATTGAGACCTCACACGTACAGTAGTGCAACAAGCAGTAACGTCAAAAAACATACAAAAAGATACACCACTTAAAAATAAATAGAATTTTAAACAACTAATGCTTGGACTTGATATGAAAATCTAGCTCAAGATGAAAACAAATATTTTGATACTGAAGTATAAATTAAACATAGAACGAACAGAAATTAGATAAACAATCAATGCGAACAAACACACAATATATATTAATGTAAATGAATAAATAAATCTTAAAACGAGTGAAACTTAAAAAGAATATGGAAATCCAGTTTGGATCGAATAAAAAAAAATACAAACAAGAGTTTGGGTATCGCCTCACTGCAGAAGCCTAAAACCTACTGCGTCATTGGCGGTTTACTGAAAACAATTCTTTGAAATGTTTTCACTTTTGTAACTTTAAGAAATCAAAAATTAATTAAGATTTTAGGGAATAAATATCAGCATATGTATATTAAATTGATAATGCACATTTTTTTTTCAGTAAACTCATTTGAATTTTTTTTAGTAAAGTAAAAATTATATTCTGTCTTTTAGAAATCATTTAGCTTTTGAACCCCGTTCATATTAATTTCTTCTCAATTTGACCTTGACTTAATTTTTATTTAAGTTTTTGTTCGTTTTGGGTTCCATTTATTTATTGATATTGATTTAGGCTAGTTGTATGCTTTTTAGATTATATGATAGTCCGGACGCCAGGTGTTGAAAAAGTGAACCACACCACGAAGGAATGGGGATGCTATGAGAATTAGCCTACCCTCCATCCCTAAATTGACCATACGGATTCAAAAATACCAATGCCACTTGCTTGCGAGTTGTGGAACAATCGAAAACTTGACATTTTATTTTATTTTGGTGTTTCATGCAAGAAAATGCATGTTCCACAAAGTTTGAGGTGCAGTTTTCCGCTGAAATAGAAATGCCTAGAAGCCATAGAATGTTTTCATAACAGACTAACACGATTAGTTAAAAAAAATGCCAGAGTTAAAAAAAATGGCAAATCTATATGAGTCTTGAACAGTCTTGGAAAGTATAAACAAAATCAAATTGAATATTAGATATATGATGATATTAATTGTTGAAAAATCCATCAGTTCAAGATTTTTTTTCACTGTAATTTTTATTTTCATTTTCAATTCTGTAAGAACTGAAAAATAATAAATTTGTAATATACGATTAATTCGTTTTCAGTGAAGCACCAATGACGCAGAAGGCTTTAGGTTTTTACAGTTGAAGAAGGGGACAGTATCCAAATTTTGTTGTAGTGAAACTATATTTGCCTTGGCCAATCTTGAAAAGAACTAACAAATTAAACTGAATATTTGATACATAATGATATTAATTGCTAAAACCTCATCAGTTCAAACTTTTACTTTAGTTTTAATATTTATGTTCAATAATAAGTACAAAAGAAAACATTTGTAATATAATTCGTTTTTAATAAAGTACCAATGACGCGGTAGGTTTTAGGCTTCTGCAGTGAGGCGATACCCAAACTCTTGTTTTTAGTTATTTTTATTCGATCCGAACTGGATTTCCATATTCGTTTTAAGTTTCACTCGTTTTAAGATTTATTTACAGACTTGGGTTTCAATTACAAACTTGGGTTTATTTATAAATAAAATTACAGACTTGGGTTTCATTTATTCTTTAATAGTAATTTCTGGTCGTTTTGAGTTTGAATTTTAACAGGTATTCGTATCAACTGAGCTTAAGTTTAAAATGGCCTTTACTTTTCTTTGAAAAACTTATTTTTCGGAAAGTTCTTTTTTAATTAATTTTTGTTCGTTTTTGATTGCAAAAAGTTTCAAGTTTTTATGGCATGGAGGGGGAGGGGGTACTGACTGGTCGTTGATCATTGACTTTAAAAAACAGATATATAAATTTCAATTTGAAACAATTGAGGCTTTTTTAAATTTACATACAATTACCTACTTTATAAAAACCTCATAAATGAACAATAGACAGCTTGCATAACTTTTGGACAGCTATTGACAACAATGAATTGATTGAAAAATAGCTCCAATAAGGGGGTTTAGACCATTTCACTTGCTGACACAAAGGGATCACGACTGTTTGGAATTGACCTTAATAGGATTTTGTGTGCCAAAGCAATTTTGCATCTATCGCAGAGTATGTATTTTAACATTATAGTTGGATAATTATAATAGATTTCCTATGTGTTCTTCCAATATAAAACCCCTTCTCATAAGTTATAAACCCCCCTTAATAAGTTATCCCCAGGGCATAACTTAAAACGCCTACCCCCGGGCCCTGGGGGGCTGTGTCGACACTGGAGTTTTTTGTTATCAGAACTTTGAACTATTTTAACAAAATGTCTATCTAAAAAATTTTATCTGATGCATTTATGGCTTGGAGGAGGGGGGGGGGCTAGTTACCCTCCAATCTCTTTAGACTCTTAAAAAGTGAACAAGAACTTTCAATTTTCAGTCAAATGAGCCCTCTCTAAAATTTATACGAGCATCCCTTCCATAAGAAATAATGGGAAGGATTCTGATAATCCTTAAATTACAACCCTTGCCTTGAGGGCTGTGGAGGAGTTGTCATCCTCACAGACCTAATTTCCAGAACTTAAAACTACTTTAAATAAAATGGCTGTCTAAAAATTTTGATTGGATGTGTTTGGGGAAAAGGCGGGTGTGAGAGGGGAGTTAGATGCCCTCCAATACCTTTGGACTATTTAAAAGGGCACAAGCCCTTTGAATTTCCAATCGAATGAGCCTTTTTTGAAGTTTTTACAATACCGCCTTCTGTAAAAACCTTATATGCCCCCAGGGTTTAACTTAAAAACCTTGCCTTGAGGATTGTGGGGGAGTGTCCCGTCTCCTGGATCCGTCACTGCCTTACACTCTCTGTTTGTTTCCTTATTAGGGAGGAGAGCAGATGCCTAATAAGTGTGTGTTAATACCAAAACATTTTAACTCTCATTCGACCTTCAGGTATAAACAGAATTAATTCAAAGAAAGGGATGGGGAAAAAGGGCGTGTGAGGGGGGGGGGTTATTTGCCCTTCGATCAATTTTTACTGTTAAGAGCTGGACTAGAACTTCCAATTTCCAATCAAATGAGCCCTCTCTGAAGTTTATACGAGAATCCCTTCCTGCCCCCGGGCCCTGGGGGGTTTTGTTGACGCCAGTTTTGTTACTTAACATTTCAACTATTTTTAAAAAATTGGTATTTTTAAGCGATTGTCCTGGGGAAATTTTCCGACGGTTGGGGGAAACTTCTGGGGGAGGGGGAGTTTAAAGATCTCTGTTACTTCTAAATAAACTAAAAATTTTCACTATTTTTTCATTTTCTTAAATTCTGATTTTTTATTCTTATTGATTTCTTTGGACTAATTTACGGCGTATTTGACTACGATTTGACCTTTCAACTATTTTTAACAAAATGGTATTTTTAAACCTTGCATATAAAGCAGCTCTGGGGGGAAAGTAATAAAAATATTGAAGCTATATAAGATTTATTTATTTATTTATGTTTGCACCGGTTATCTTTACGTTTGTAAGATAGTCAATTATAATTTCTGTTCGTTCGGGGTTTTGTTTATTCTTTAACAGTAATTTCTGGTCTTTTTGAGTTTTAACTGTAATAGGAATTAATTTCTGCTGGTCCTGAGTTCAATATGGCTCTTTACTCTTCTTAGAAAACTTATTTTTATGTAAGGTTTTTTTTTAAATTAATAATAATAAAACATTGAAGCCTTATGGCCTTTGCTATACACAGCTTAATTTACATGCCTCTGAAAAATCAAACCTGATTTTTTCACGCAACAATGAATGGATCTTGCTAGGTTATTCCATTTGTTGATGCAGAAAGAACAGCATCATGTTGATTAGACCATTTGTCGTATTTTTTGTGCCACAATAATTTAGCATTTATCGCAAAGTATGTATTTTAACCTTATTTTAAGTACGGCTGTAATTTAGGGGGGGGGGGGTGCAAAATAGGTTGATCCGATTAAATTGCGTTAGGAGCAAGTTAAATTAACGCAAACTTGCGTTAATTAATTAAGTTAAAATACTTTGGAATACGCTAAGGGGGGCGCCCCCTCGCCCCTCCCGGGGATCCGCCACTTCCTTATACTCTCTGTTTCTTTCCTTGTTAGGGAGGAGAGCAGATGCCTAATAGGTGTGTGTTAATATCAAAACATTCTAACTCTCATTGGGCCTTCAGGTATAAACAGAATTAGTTCAAAGGAAGGGGTGGAGTGGGGGGGGTTGCTATTTAATACCTCTTGATTCTCGCGAGTATTTCAGGTCTAGGCTGTTTTTATGAAAGGAAAATCGGGAGATTTTACCTGGGGCGATTTTCCTGGTGAGTTTGTCCGACGGGTAGGGGAAACTTCTGGGGGCGGGGAAGTTTAAAGACCTCTGTTACTGCTAAATAAATTAAAAATTGTCAATATTTTCGCTTTATTTTCTGAGGTTCTGATTTTTGATTCTTATTGATTTCTTTGGAATAATTTAAGGTGTATTTGACTACGATTTCAATGAAAAAACAGTGCAGCTATTTTTGGTGTATATTCAAGAATTTCGCTTAAAATACGAAATAACTAACGTTACAATGACAAATTCTTATCTTATATCCAGTTTGGATCCGATTTATTGGTTTTACTTATATGTGAACTCTGCGAAATCAAGAAAGATCAAGACACACGGTATAGAGTATAGGCTATATATGATTTCTTGGTTCTTTTGATTCTTTTGTTAAGGAGGAGGGCAGATGCCTACTAGGTGTTTGTTAATACCAAAACATTCTAACTCTCATTGATATTCAGGCATATACAGAATTAGTTCAAAGGAAGGGGTGGGGGTGACTGTTAAGATCTACTCTACATCTACATCAATTAATTCTGATTGTAAATTCTGTAAAAAAACATAACATTTATTTCTTTTCAACATCATCGTATTCTTTTTTTTTAATCATTTTCAGTATTTTTTCATTTTTTATTTTTCGGTCGAATAGTATAAACGTAAAATCCGAATGCAAATGTTGGGCATTCCAGTCAGCCCTCGTAAAAATAAGAAATCTAATAATGGGTTTTAATTCAAAATGTACAGTGGGTAACTAGGCTTAATAATAAAAAAATGACCGGTCTTAATTAGAAATTGAAACTCTTACTACTACTAGTGTAGAGATGACCCTAAAGCTCCCAAGCCCACACCTTATTTGGGCATAGAACCACGTGGTTTATGGTTTTTGTCAGTGAGAATGAAAAAACAGTATTTTTCTCACTTGAAAAAACAGGAATTTTGTCACATTGATGGACGTTTTCTTGGATGGTTATGTATATTGGTCAATTTATTTGATGTTTCTCATGGATGTCAACAGTAATTTATGTCTGTTTGTTGTCAGTGAGAATGAAAAAACAGGAACTTTCTCACTTTTATGGATGTTTTTATGGTTTTTGTCAGTGAGAATGAAAAAACAGGAACTTTCTCACATTTATGTCTGTTTTATGGTTTTTGTCAGTGAGAATGGAAAAACAGGAACTTTCTCACTTTCATGGATTATTGAGTCATTAATCAAATTGTTTCCGGGGAAGTTAATTAATGTCTGACAGATGACGTCAAGTTAATTAATGTCTTTGATGTATTTCCAAAGAGAATGTTTCCGGAGCAAAGTTTAGATCACACGTGACAGATGATGTCATGATTAATTGATTTGACACGAAAGAGAATTGTTTCCGAGCGAATGTCTATTAATGTCTTTGGAGTTCTACCAAGAGAATTGTTTCCGAGTGAATGTTTCGATCTTAGCAATGAAGAGATTGATTCACGAAAGGGTTTCCAAATAATTTGAAATGTGTCAGCGCAGAGATGCCAAACAAAGGGAACACGCTGAAATTACGTTTAGGGATTATTTGGGCGAAACCGTTTTAGCCATTTTATGGAATTATTTCGGCGAAACAGTTAGAGACATTTTAAAAGATGATTTAAAAGATGATTTGAGGGTGAAACTCTGTGGTCGTTATAATACACAAGTTCCATTTGAACAGTGTTGTGAGGTCCTCTACCCCAACCCCAAAGGGTTCCGATCCCCCTACCCCAACCCCAAAGGGTTCCAATCCCCCTACCACAACCCCGAAGGAAGCCCCGGTCCTCAAAGCTCCCCCAAGCTCCCAAAGGGCCCCCGGACCCCCAAAGGCCCTCACCCGGTCCCCAACGGACCACCGGACCCCCAAACGCCCTCCCCCGGTCCTCAAAGGTCCCCCAGGCTTCTAAAGGGCCCCTGGACCTACAATAGCCCTCCTCGGGCCCCAAAGGCCCTCCACCGGCCCATAACTATCCCTCGGGCTCCCAAAAGATCACTCAGCCCTACACGGCCCCCGGCTCCCCAAACACCGTCCCGGGCCCCCAAAAAGCCCCATCCCCATTTTGTTAATACTTTTTTTTGCATTTGAGACCCAGAAGGGTCCCCATATTTCAAAAGGCTTTATTATATTTTTTCAGAACAAGTTTTTTCCTTAATGTCCTTCATAAACCAATTTTACAAGTTGAAGTAGTTATCTTTTCCCCCACAACTTTACTATAAGGCTTTTTGAATTACCCAATATCATGCAATACTTTTCAAAGGCATTTCAGAACAAGTTTTTTTCTTAAGGTCCTTCCTAAACCCATTTTACAAGTTGAAGTACTTATCTTTTCCTCACAACTTTACTTTACGACTCTTTTGCACACCCAAACATCAAGCAATACTTTCCAAAAGGCTTTATTATATCTTTTCAGTACAAGTTATTTTCTTAATATCCTTCGTAAACCAATTTTACAAATTATAAATTTTTCCTTAGTAGAAGAAAAAGCTATATCATAGTTGCGAATATTTTCTCGGAAGATAAGCAGTTCTATTTCAATTTTAAATTTAATCAATGAAGTTAAGAAAAGTTAAAGTTCTCTTCTGAATTTTCTCAATGAAAAATAAATTAGTTATTAATCAATTCTATTTTTTCCAAATAATATAAAAATTTTTCACTTCGGATCAAATTTTTCTCAAAGAGATGAAAAAAATTTAAATACTGTTCCTAATTTTTCACGGAAGATAGAAAAGTTCAAGTTCTCTTCTGAATTTTACCAAAGAACACACTCCAATTGTAATTTCTCCAGAGAAAATAAAAATCTTCCACTTCAGCTTTAAGTTCACCAAAGACATAAAGAAATTTAAAGTTCTATTCTAAATTTTTCCCTAGTAGATAGAAAAAGCTATAGCATACTTGTGAATATTTTCCCAGAAGATAAAAAGCTCTTCTTCAATTTTTAATTTTCTCAACGAAGTGAAGAAAAGTTTAACTTCTATTCTGAATTTTTTCAATGAAAAAGAAATTAGTTATTGATCATTTCTATTTTTCCAAATAATATAAATATTTTCCAACTTCAAAATGGGCACACACAAAAACTTAAACACATACACACACACACACACACAAACTTTCACACACACACAAACTTTCACACACACACAAACTTACACACACACACACACAAACTTACACACACACACACACAAACTTACACACACACACAAAAACTTACACACACACACAAAAACTAACACGCACACAAAAACTTACACACACACACAAAAACTTACACACACACAAAAAAAAAACTTACACACACACAAAAACTAACACACACAAAAACTTACACACGCAAAAAAAAAACTTCCACACACACACACAAAAATTTACACACACAAAAACTTACACAGACAAAAAAACTTACACACACAAAAAAAATTACACACACACAAAAACATACACCCAAACACAAAAACTTACACACACACACAATAACTCACACAAAAAAAACAAATTACACACACACACAAAAACTTACACACAAAACACAAAAACTTACACACACACGCAAAAACTTACACACACACACCAACATACACACACACACATAAAAACTTACACATGCACAAGAAAAATAACACACACAAAAACTTACACACACACACAAAAAATTATACACACACACTCACACTAACACACACACACAAACAATAAAAAAAAAAAACTAACTAAAAAACCAAAAAAAAATAAAACACACAAAAACAAACTAACACCAAAAAAAATACTCAAATACACACAAAAACTCAAACAGAAACAAAAAATTACACACACACAAAAACTTACACACACAAAAAAAATTACACACACACACAAAAACACACAAAAACACAAAAAAATCACACACACAAAAAAACTTACAAACACACACACACAAACTTACACACACACAAAAAAACTTACACACACACACACACACACACACACACACACAAATTTACACACACACACACACACACACACACACACAAAAACTTACACACAAAAAAAAAACTTTCACACACGACGGCTAAGTATGTTAAAGGCTAGCTATTTTCTTGCGAAAACACAAAAAATCAGAAAAAATGCTCATTGTTCCTTTTGTAGCCACGCAATTAGACTAAAAATTACGATATTTATGCACAGTTTCAACTAACTACGGCTAAGTATGTTAAAGGCGAGCCATTTTCTTGCGAGACCACAAAAATCAGAACACACACAAAAACTTACACACACACAAAAATTTACACACACACAAAAATTTACACACACACAAAAACTTACACACACACACAAAAAACTTACACAAACAAAAACTTAAAAACACAAAAAAAATTACACACACACACAAAAACTTACACACACACAAACACTTACCCACACACACAAAAAACTTACACACACACACACAAACACAAAAACTTACACAGACACACAGAAATTTACACACACACAAAAACTTACACACACAACGGCTAAGTATGTTCAAGGCTAGCTATTTTCTTGCAAAAACACAAAAAATCAGAAAAAAATTGCTCATTGTTCCTCTAGTAGCAACGCAATTAGACTAAAAGTTAAGATATTTATGCACACCTTAAACTAACTACGGATAAGTATCTTAAAAGGCGAGATATTTTTCGTGCTAGACCACAAAAAAATCATTAAGTACTAGTATTGAAAATGATGATACATCAACCGAAAACCATCAACGTGAACTCCGATTAACCATCACCAAAGTGTCACAATGCCGTCAGTGTGTCAACACCCCTCGGAAAATAGGGGGATAAAGGTCAAATGCGAAGATATTTAGCCTACAGAAAAAAATTGCTCATTGTTCCTTTAGTAGCCACGCAATTAGACTAAGAATTATGATATTTATGCACAGTTTCAACTAACTACGGCTAAGTATGTTAAAGGCGAGCCATTTTCTTGCGAGAACACAAAAATCAGAACACAGACACACAAAAACTTACACACACACAAAAAATTACACACACACAAAAACTTACACACACTCAAAAATTTAGACACACACAAAAACTTACCCTCACACACAAAAACTTACACACACACAAAAGCTTACACAAACACACAAAAACTTACACACACAACACAAAACTTACACAAACAAAAAATTACACACACACAAAAACTTACACACACAAAAAAAATTACACACACACAAAATTTACACACACACACACACAATTAGACAAAAAATTACGATATTTATGCACAGTTTCAACTAACTACGGCTAAGTATCTTAAAAGGCGAGGTATTTTTCTTGCGAGAACACAAAAAATCATTAGGTGGTATTAATGAAAATGATGATAATCAACCGAAAACCGTCAACGAGAACACCGATTAACCACCACCAAAGTGTCACACTGCCGTCAGTTTGTCAACACCCCTCGGAAAATAGGGGGTAAAGGTCAACTGCGAAGATATTTAGCCTAAGAAACTAAAATATGACATTACAACCCTTCGCTAATAACTAGTGAAAACCAAGAACTCAAACGGAAATGAACTACTGTTCGCTATTTACTACATTGCAATTGCCGTTGCAACATGATAACTTGATAATCATTTCTAATTTTAACAATTCCTTGCGTACATCCTTCAAACATAATAAACTCAGCCTTGGAGAGATTTGAGATTGAACAATAAATTAAACAAATGAAAGAATTCACATTTTAGAGTTAAAAGTGTGCACAGAAAAAAAGCAAATATAATAGTCGTTTAAAATCTCCCCCCCCCCCCAAACTCGAAAATTTATGGGGGAACGTATTTTCAAGGTTTTATTCTAAGTGAACGATCTTACCTTTTCAGGAGTGAGGAGTCCTTCACATTGGATTGGGAATAAAAGTCAAACTTATGCGCAAAGAGCGAGAAGTTTTAGTGTTGCTTCTTACTTCCAACTGAAAACTTATTTTTTAATTTGATTGTTTACCATTTTTTCAAATCATGCCATAAATATCCGTTTGAATAGACCCTCACTTATCAGTTTAATTCGATTCGAGTACCGGTTCGATTCGAACAGCAAACATTCTTTCTAGTCTTTAGACTTTTCAAGCATAATAAACTTGATTACGGTATGTAGTTTGTAGGACCGGTGGTGTTTTCCTTCAAAAACTTTCTCGTACAGCTAACCGTTGATGTTGCAATTGGAATAAAAAGCAAATTCTGTGTGGACGTACTAGCTACCACAGACCCAGAAGGGCTGAATTCACATTTAAGATAAAAAACGTTCACAAAAAAAGCAATATAATAGCAATTTAAAATCCCCCCCCCCCAAACTCAAAATTTCTGGGGGGGGGACATATTTTAATCGTATTTTGAATATTTTCCTTTGGAAAACACACCGAAAAGCCATATTAAGAGCTAAATTTGTGAGTTTTTCACTGACAATTCCTTTTTAGCCAAGTCTTTATAATCAAGGGAACATAGTTCATTGTATTTTACATATTTTTTGTTGGAAAACACACCGTAAGGTCATATCATTTGAACTTACATCAAACATTGGAGGGCATACATTTGAAGAACTATCCATTATTTTTATATATTGTTCTATATTTCAACTTATACTGATTTCTAAAACTTCAAAACCCTGAAATATACTGACTTTACGGTTATCTATTTGCGAAAATCGTACCAAGTGACGCTCTTAGAACAACAATTACCTTTCTATCTATCACTTAACACTCGCGGTAATTACCACATCACTCACGGGGAACGGATTTAAAACAATTCTTCTTACATCATTTAGTCTAATTGCAAGAGACGAGGCATGTTCAATGCAGATTAAAACCAGAAAAGAACAGAAACGCATAAAAATACGAAAAAAGGGAATTGCAACCAATCATATGCCGAAGCGCTAGTGCTACCTAAGTAAAGAACAATGTGGGCACAATATGTTGTTTTTGGTTTTTTCTTCATAGCCAGGGCACTTCGTATAGAAGGAGTCGTCACAGAAACTTTGAAAAGGGCTCATTTGATTGGAAATTAAAGTGGCTAATGCCCAATTCACAGGAGGGGGCATGAAAACTATGGTTTTTAACTATGATATGCAAAACTAAAAAGAAAAGTCTTTAGGAGTTGCCCCCTCCCCTTCCGCCTCAACCCTCGCTTTTGAAATCACCACACCCCCTGCCCCCAAACTCAAATTTTCCAGAAGATTTTAAAATCCCCCCCCCAAACACAAAATTTCTAGGAACGTATTTTCATCATATTTAAATATTTTCGTTTGAAAACCTGCATGCCGAAGTGCTAGTGCTACCTAAGTAAAGCACGCTGTGGGCACAATATGTTGTTTTTGGTTTTTTTCTTCATAGCCAGGGCACTTCGTATAGAAGGAGTCGTCACAGAAACTTTGAAAAGGGCTCATTTGATTGGAAATTAAAATGGATAGTGAACAATTCACAGGAGGGGGCGTGAAAACTATGGTTTTTAACTATTATAGGCAAGACTATAAAAACACGTCTTCAGGAGTGGGGCTGCACATCGTGTCAACCCTTACTCTTGGAATCCCCCCCCCCCTAAAGTGGAAAATTTCGTCTAAGCTAGCATAACCACAAAATTACACGATATTGCAAAGAAATAGCAAAACCATAGGTTAGGCTAGGTCAGGTTAGAAGTTAGGTTTCTAACCTAGCCTGACCTAGCCTAACCTATGGTTTTGGTATTTCTATGCAATATCATGTAATTTTGTGGTTATGCTAGTTTAGACTAAACTTCAACTTTAGGGGGGGGATTTCAAGAGCGAGAGTTGAGGCGATGGGCAGCCTGAATCCTAGAGACTTTTCTTTCTAGTCTTGCATATCATAGTTAAAAACCATAGTTTTCAGGCTCCCTCCTGTGAATTGTTCACTATCCATTTTAATTTCCAATCAAATGAGCACTTTTTAAAGTTTCTGTGACGACTCTTTCTATACGAAGTGCCCTGGCTATGAAGAAAAAAACCAAAAACAACATATTGTGCCCACATCGTTCTTTACTTAGGTAGCACTAGCATTTCGGCATGCAGGTTTTCCAACGAAAATATTTAAATATGATGAAAATGCGTTCCTAGAAATTTTTTGTTTGGGGGGAGGATTGTAAAATCCTTTGGAAAATTTGAGTTTGGGGGGCAGGAGGTGGGGGCATGTCAAGAGCGACGGTTGAGGCGGAAGGGGAGGGGGCAACTCCTAAAGACTATTCTTTCTAGTCTTGCATATCATAGTTAAAAACCATAGTTTTCATGCCCCCTCCTGTGTATTGGGCATTAGCCACTATAATTTCGAATCAAATGAGCCCTTTTCAAAGTTTCTGTGACGACTCCTTCTATACGAAGTGCCCTGGCTATGAAGAAAAAACCAAAAACAACATATTTTGCCCACATCGTTCTTTACTTAAGTAGCACTAGCACTTCGGCATATGATTGGTTGCAATTCACTTTATTTTCTTATTTTTATGTGTTTCTGTTCTTTTCTGGTTTTAATCTGCATTGAACATGCCTCGTCTCTCGCAATTCGACTATATGATGTAGGAAGTATTGTATTAAATTTTTTCCCCGTGAGTGATATGTAGTAAGTCTTGCGAGTATTAAGTGGTATATAAAAAGGTTATTATTGTTCTAAGAGCGTCACATTGTACGATTTTTACAAATGGATAAGCGTTAAGTTTGTATATTTCAGGATTTGGAAGTTTTAGGAATCACTATAAGCTGAAATATAGAACAATATCTAAAAATAATGGATAGTTGTTCAAGTGTATGCTCTCCAACGTTTGATGTAATTCTAAATAATATGACCTTTTAGTGTGTTGTCAAGCAAAAAATATGTAAAATACGATGAACTATGTCCAATTGAATAGGAAGACATTTCTAAAAAGGAATATTCAGAGAAAACTCACAGATTTTTCCCTTAATATGTCTATTAGTTGTGTTTTCAAAAGAACAATAATTAAAACTCGATTAAAATATGTCCCCCCCCAGAAATTTTTGAGTTTGGGGGGGGAGAATTTAAATTGCTATTATATTGCTTTTTTGTGCATTTTTTGTCTCTAAAATGTGAATTCAGCCCTTCTGGGTCTGTGGTAGCTAGTACGTCCACACAGAATTTGCTTTTTAGTCCAATTGCAACATCAACGGTTAGCTGTACGAGAAAGTTTTTGAAGGAAAAGATCACCGCTCCTACAAACTACATACCGTAATCAAGTTTATTATGCTTGAAAAGTTTGAAGACTAGAAATAATGTTTGCTGTTCAAATCGAATCAGTACTCGAATCGAGTTAAACTGATAAGTGACGGTGTATTCAAACGGATATTTATGGCGTAATTTTAAAAAATGGTAAACAATCAAATAAAAAAATAAGTTTTCAGTTGAAATTAAGAGGCAACAATAAAACTTCTCGCTCTTTGCGCATAAGTTCTAATTTTATTCCCAATTAAACGTCAAGGAGACCTCACTCATTACGATTTACGATCTTTCAATTATAATAAACCCTTGAAAATACGGTCCCCCCGAAATTGGCGAGTTTGGGGGTGGGGAGATTTTAAACGACGGGTATATTCTCTTTTTTTCTGTGCACACTTTTCAACTCTAAAAAGTGAATTATTTCATTTTTTTAATTTAGTGTTCAATCTCAAATCCCTCCAAGGTTGAGTTTATTATGTTTGAAGTATGTAAACAAGGGATTGTTAGAATTAGAAAGGATTATCAAGTTGTCATGGTGCAAATGCAGTTGGACTATAATAAATAGCGAACAGCAGTTCGTATCCGTGTGAGCTCTTGGTTTTCAATTGTTATTAGCGAAGGGTTGTAACGTCATATTTTAGTTTTTTATGCTAAATATCTTTGCAGTTGACCTTTACCCCCCTATTTTCCGAGGGGTGTTGGCGAAGTGACGGCATTGTGACACTTTGGTGGTGGTTAATCGGTGTTCTCGTTGACAGTTTTCGGTTGATTATAATTATTTTCATTAATACCACTTAATGATTTTTTGTGTTCTCGCAAGAAAAATACCTCGCCTTTTAAGATACTTAGCCGTAGTTAGTTGAAACTGTGCAAAAATATCGTAATTTTTTGTCTAATTGTGTGTGTGTGTGTGTGTAAATTTTTGTGTGTGTGTAATTTTTTGTGTGTGTGTAAGTTTTTGTGTGTGTGTAAGTTTTTGTGTGTGTGAGTTTTTTGTGTGTGTGTGTGTGTAAGATTTTTTGTGTGTGGGTAAGTTTTTGTGTGGGTGTAAGTATTTGTGTGTGTGTGTAAGTTTTTGTGTGCGTGTAAGTTTTTGTGTGTGTGTAAGTTTTTTTGTGTGTGTAAGTTTTTGTTTGTGTGTAAGTTTTTGTGTGTGATCTGATTTTTGTGTTCTCGCAAGAAAATGGCTCGACTTTAATATACTTAGCCGTAGTTAGTTGAAACTGTGCATAAATATCGTAATTTTTAGTCTAATTGCGTGGCTACTAAAGGAACAATGAGCAATTTTTTTCTGTAGGCTAAATATCTTCGCAGTTGACCTTTATCCCCCTATTTTCCGAGGGGTGTTGACACACTGACGGTATTGTGACA
The DNA here is from genome assembly GCF_049724085.1 of Artemia sp. Qi Xiang Cuo. Classification (NCBI taxonomy): domain Eukaryota; kingdom Metazoa; phylum Arthropoda; class Branchiopoda; order Anostraca; family Artemiidae; genus Artemia; species Artemia sp. Qi Xiang Cuo. Next base: position 18,895,317 of record NC_142813.1, on the reverse strand, counting down.
CTTTGGTGATGGTTAATCGGAGTTCACGTTGAGGGTTTTCGGTTGATGTATCATCATTTTCATTAATACCGTTGATTGATTTTTTGTGTTCTCGCTAGAAAAATACCTCTCATTTTAAGATACTTAGCCGTAGTTAGTTGAAAGAGTGCATAAATACCGTAATTTTTAGTCTAATTGCGTGGCTACTAAAGCAACAATGAGCATTTTTTCTGATTTTTTGTGTTTTCGCAAGAAAATAGCTAGCCTTTAACATACTGAGCCGGAGTGTGTGTTACTTTGTGTTTGTGTGTTTATTTGTGTGTGTGTGTGTGTGTGTATGTTTTTGTGTTTGTGTGTGTGTGTGCAAGTTTTTGGTGTGTTTGGGTATGTTTGTGTGTGTGTGTTGGTTTTTGTGTGTGTGTGTAAGTTTTTTTGATTGTTTTTTTGTTTGTTCGTTTAAATTTTTTGTGAGTGTGGGTGAGTTTTTGTGTGTTTGTAAATTTTTGTGTGTGTGTAAGTGTGTGTGCATGTGTAAGTTTTTGTGTGTGTGTAAGTTCTTGTGTGTGTGTGTTCTGATTTTTGTGTTCTCGCGAGAAAATGGCTCGCCTTTAACATACTTAGCCGTAGTTAGTCGAAACTGTGCATAAATATCGTAATTTTTAGTCTAATTGCGTGGCTACTAAAGGAACAATGAGCATTTTTTCTGATTTTTTGTGTTTTCGCAAGAAAATAGCTAGCCTTTAACATACTTAGCCGTCGTGTGTGTAAGTTTTTTTTGTGTGTAAGTTTTTGTGTGTGTGTGTGTGTGTGTAAATTTGTGTGTGTGTGTGTGTGTGTGTATGTGTAATTTTTTGTGTGTGTGTGTTAGTTTTTGTGTGTGTGTGATTTTTTTGTGTGTGTGTGAGTTTTTGTGTGTGTGTAAGTTTTTGTGTGTGTGTAAGTTTTGTGTGTATGTAAGTTTTTGTGTGTGTGTAAGTTTTTGTCTGTATGTAAGTTTTTGTGTGTGTGTAAGTTTTTGTGTGTGTGTGTAAGTTTTTGTGTGTGTGTAAGTTTTTGTGTGTGTGTGTAAGTTTTTGTGTGTGGGTGTAAGTTTTTTTGTGTGTGTGTAAGTTTTTGTGTGTGTAAGTTTTTGTGTGCGTGTCTAAGTTTTTGTGTGTGTGTTTGTTTTGGTGTGTGTGTTTAAGTTTTTGTTTTTGTGTGTTAGTTTTTGTGTGTGTGTGTAAGTTTTTTTGTGTGTGTGTAAGTTTTTGTGTGTGTGAGCTTTTGTGTGTGTGTGTGTGTGTAATTTTTTGTGTTTGTATGTAAGTTTTTGTGTGTGTGTGTGTAATTTTTTTTTGTGTGTGTATTTTTTTTTGTCTGTTTAAGTTTTGTGTTTCTTAATTTTTGTGTGAGTGTGTGTATGTTTTTTTTTGCGTTTTTAATTTTTTGTTTGTGCTATTGTTTGTGTGTGTGTAAGTTTTTTTTTGTGTAAGTTTTTTTGTGTGTGTGTAAGTGTTTGTTTCCGTTTTTATGTTTTTGTGTGCGTGTAAGTTTTTGTGTGTGTGTGTGTAAGTTTTGTGTGTGTGTGTGTGTGTAAGTTTGTGTGTGTGTGTGTTTAAGTTTGTGTGTGTGTGTGTGTGTGTGTGTAAGTTTGTGTGTGTGTGTGTGTGTGTGTTTAAGTTTTTGTGTGTGCCCATTTTGAAGTTTGAAAATATTTATATTATTTGGAAAAATATAAATTATAAATAACTAATTTCTTTTTTTCGTTGAAAAAATTCAGAATAGAAGTTGAACTTTTCTTCACTTCGTTGAGAAAATTAAAAATTGAAGTAGAACTTTTTATTTTCTGGGAAAATATTCACAAGTATGCTATAGCTTTTTCTATCTACTACGGAAAAATTTGGAATAGAACTTTAAATTTCTTTATGTCTTTAGTGAACTTAAAACTGAAGTGGAAGATTTTTATTTTCTCTGGAGAAATTACAATTGGAGTGTGTTCTTTGGTAAAATTCAGAAGAGAACTTGAACTTTTCTATCTTCCGTGAAAAATTAGGAACAGTATTTAAATTTTTTTCATCTCTGAGAAAAATTTTATCCGAAGTGAAAAATTTTTATATTATTTGGAAAAAATAGAATTGATTAATAACTAATTTCTTTTTCATTGAGAAAATTCAGAAGAGAACTTTAACTTTTCTTAACTTCATTGATAAAATTTAAAATTGAAATAGAACTGCTTATCTTCCGAGAAAATATTCGCAACTATGATATAGCTTTTTCTTCTACTAAGGAAAAATTTAGAATTTGTAAAATTGGTTTAAGAAGGATATTAAGAAAAGAACTTGTACTGAAAAGATATAATAAAGCCTTTTGGAAAGTATTGCTTGATGTTTGGGTGTGCAAAAAAGTCGTAAAGTAAAGTTGTGGGTAAAAGATAACTACTTCAACTTGTAAAATGGGTTTATGAAGGACCTTAAGAAAAAAACTTGTTTTCAAATGCCATTGAAAAGTATTCTTTGTTATTGGGTAATTCAAAAAGCCTTATAGTAAAGTTGTGGGGAAAAAGATAACTACTTCAAGTTGTAAAATTGGTTTATGAAGGACATTAAGAAAAAAACTTGTTCTGAAAAAATATAATAAAGCCTTTTGAAATGTGGGGACCCTTCTGTGTCTCAAATGCACAAAAAAGTATTAACAAAATGGGGATGGGACTCTTTGGGGACCCGGGAGGGCG